>NC_048566.1:34462847-34600347 GCF_013265735.2 Oncorhynchus mykiss
CAATCATCAGCTTTATCAAAAATCAATTCAAGAAATTGAGAAAAAAAAAGGGAATTAAGCAATGGGCAAGAGAAACATATTTTATTGAATTTTGAAAATGTTTATCTAACCAGCTTATTTAGCTGTTCTGTGTTGCTAGCCAATATTACAGCATGGATAAGCTTTTTAATATAAAATAAATATCATGCCTGTTTATATTAAAAACCCTATTGGGATGTCCTACAGTTACAATACAATGGTCCACTTTTTCCTGAATGTTTACACTTATTTCAGGTCTCAATCCAGTTTTAAAGACGATCTGAAAGTGACCACACAGCCAGCTACAAAGCACAATGTCCCCACATAGCCTTCTTTCAGGTCCCCTGAATAACCAATCAACTCAGGTCATTTGGAATGTACTACGACTCATGCATGAACTTTGACGTTGTCTTTTATGGTTCATTCATGACATTACTCCTAAGACATTCCATAGTCTTTAGACAAGTGCTGATTCTAATCTTTCAACACGACATATTAAAGGATTGCCATCGATAGAAATAACTTTGTGCATTGGAAATCTGTAAAGATAGTTTCAAGTGCTTAAAGAGACATTCCAGAGGTTATTATATTGTAGCTCCAAGATATCAGCAGTATTACCTTTTCAGAGCCTGTTCAATCTCCCTAGTGATGAAATTGATAAATATGAGCTATGACATTTTACCAATAAAATTGATCAAAATAAGGCCTAGATTCAATCGGATTAAGTGTTGACCAGCGTTGTCTTGAGTTTTGGCGGCGTCAGGTGTTACTGCGTTGGAGCTGTCAAATCGGTGAACAAATGCTCCTGTGATCATTGTCACGAAGCCATACTCGTCTCACTCGCGATAGAAGTTCAGAAAGAGAAAGTGTAGGCTATATAGAAATAATGAAATTATTATTAATTATCAAATTGGAAATCACTAAACAAAATAATTAGCATTTCTATCAGCCTAATCGAGGTTTAGATTACATCTCACAATCCAGTGTTCGAACTTGTAAACAAGGCTACATGGGATTTCTCTCAATGCGTCTCCATGCAGCCAATGGCAATGTCCGCTTTAGGTATAACGCCGGGAGCCGCTTGTGGATTTGACAGCTCTAATGCGGGTGTTGGCTAGTGCGCATCTGATAGAATCTAGCCCTAAAAAAAAATGTTAAGCATCAACAACAACAAAAAATAGCAAAGCCGAAAGTTTTTAAAAAACTAAATAGATAAGCAATCACACACTTATAATTCTGTCAATCAGAATTAACATTGAGGCTAATGAGATTTTCAAAGCACTTAATTCGTGCAATTCCACAGATCTGTTAAAAATAAACTGAGTATCTTAGTGTTGATTTGACGTTCAGTATGGAGTAGAAATTTTCATGAAACTGTACAAGGGTTGGATTCAATCCTTAAGTAGCGCGGGAACGTCGCCTTTAAATATAAATCGAGCTATAACGTGGACCTCCCCCGATTAAATCCAGTCCATTACGTTAAAACCCCTTGGCATTAATATAAAAAAATATTTTAAGTAACAACAGGCAAAACCAACATATGCAACACAATCCACTCAAACCTAGATGTATATTTTGTCAGTAAAGATGAACGCTGCTCAAATCATACTAACATATTATTTTCAAAGTTCAGCAAGGCTTGCCATGTTCGGCACTAATATTTCATGCCTGTGTATTTGTTTTATATGTAGACCTTGTTTTTACAATAAAGTAAGCAATAAAATTACACTTGACGCTTGTCTCAATTATTTTTTAAAGCACTAGCTTCACATTATTTTAGATGTTAGTATATTAAGCCCAGGCTTCAACAAGACAGGATTTGGAAGGCTGGTCACGTGAGACTAGGCGCTCGATTCAATCCATATCGCCGAAGTTCAGCACTATAGCACAAATGTATTTAAAGGCAATGTTCCTGTGTTAGATCTCAATCAGAAATGTTATTTTAAGCATGCTATTGCGCTGAACATCTGCGATACGGATTGAATTGAGCCCTAGATCCCCTTAACCTGGCTTATTAGTTTCATGGTTCAGAGGAAGCCTACAGTGACAGCATATGCTTCAGGGATTCATAGAGAATGCACACGTCCCACTATCTATTCAAAGCTAATTAACCAGAGGAAGAATAGTCTTGTGGTAGTTGTAACCTGACAGAGGAACAGCATAGCTTTGCAGCATTCAAATAAAGCAACAATACATAAGATAACAGGAATAAACAAGGCTTTAATGTAGATAAGGGCAATAGTTTAATTCTAATGAGTTAGTCTCATTTAGCAACATTTTTACTGACAATCAAAATGCACGCTTCTTCAGCACTCAACAATTAATCAAATGTAAATATCATTCTCTAATCATTGTTTACACACTTAAAACCAGTCACCAATTACAACATATGTATTCTCGCCCTTCCACAGGTTGCTCTCCAAGCAATATAATACAGATTGTGTACTTGAAAAGGTGCAGCTAGTTAATAAATGTACACCTAGGCTGGGATTCAATCTGAGGCGTGCTATAGAACAGACTAAGGTCATTTACGCTTGAGCCGACATGTGCAGTGGTTACCGTGAATAGGATTTCCGCAAACGTCTGAGAAAATGTCTTTAAAAAGGTACATTGTCGGCTGTCTAGTGCTTAAATTTATTCCAGGGCATCTCAAATCAAATGTTAGATATGTTACTGTCAACAGTAACATATTGTGAGTACAATCACGACTAAATAAGGAATACACAACATGCAATAAATGTATGATCTATCAGATAAAACTGATACTTATTTGACCCTTTTATACTGATTTTTCTATTGTTGAGATGGGTGTAAAGGCCTCATTGTCACCACCAGAAGGCTTACAGGTATACCCGAATGACAAGGCAATAATTCTGAAAAATCTTGACTCCTTCGTACATATTTTGGTTGTTGAAAGCATCTACCCTCTGACAACTTAACGTATAAACATTGATAAATCATGTCAAACATAAAAAGACAACATTTGTTTTCTTTTGGAATTCATGATTTCAAGCTCAATTGATTGATGCAGTAAATGCATCCTTAACAGCTGGTCCAGGGTAAATTTGTTGTTTAACTCAATGGTAAGGAGTAGGACAGGGGTTGAGAGATGACCCTAGAACAGATGTTAACAACAAAATAACCATAACCTTGTTGTGCATTATGCTAACTTATAGCGTAGGATCCCTAGACGTGAATCAGGTCGCAGGTCTATGCGTTGTGAAGCTCATGCTCCTGACCACTCCTGCCTACTGCGTCTGGATTCGACAGAGGGTCCAAGTCGGCGAACAGGTTAAACCAGGCTGAAAGGTCTTTGGCGGTCTCTGGCGTCTCTGTACAATCAGAACCAAAGGTAAACCATCTCACACAGTAAACTTGGATGTTGAATAGTAATGTCTTGTTTAATACAGGGCTTCATCTGACTCAGACATTGTGCTATTCTTGGTAATATTTATACCCAACAAGTACTCCGAAAGCGCTCATAAACACACGTTCTTGCTGGAAACAGCTTTTTTTTATGAGCTAAACCCTTTCTTTCAATTCTATTCATATGTTTTACTCGTTTGGCCCAATCCTACCTCTTGCTGCTGTTGGCCTAGAGGGGTTCTGATTGGCTCCAGATGATTGCTCTGTTGCCTGGGAGATGGGCTGTGGAATGCTCGTGGCCCAATCTGGAAGGGAGATGCAGATTTAGACCCATCTTGAGGGGATACACAACGTTGCTTGATCCAGGAGACAATAAATTACTTTCACACAGAACTTTTGTATGAACAGGACTTTGTGCAATAGACAAGAATATTGCAATTATTGAACACTGCATATCTATGCATGTTCTCCAAAATACTATTGTCAGTCCATAACCATTTCAAAGGTCAAATAAGGGGTACTTAATTATATTTGTCCAGTTTCACGCATGCACAAGTATGTATGTACCCTGTACAAGTGTGGTGTGAAATGGAAACGTATTTAATAATACATTTAGATCCACATGAGGTTTAAAGATTATATTTCAGTATGACTGTTCACTTCACTAGCCCCCACTGTGAATATAGACAAACACAAAAACAGATGATGGACTAGTAGTCGTTGCCCAGACCCAGAGAGAAATGGAATGGAAAGAGATTAGCAATTAGCTATGGGTAAGCAAATCAAATAGCCAGTGCCTATTACTTATACAGCTGTAGTTTAAAAAAAGCATTTTAGGGCCACTTTTCTCTGTGGAAATAGTTACGCATGGTGAAAAAGGTTTATTTGTTGAAGTACTTATTCAGAGAGAAGAAAAACTGTCAAGGCTGACTGCACAGCCCTAATTATGTCATTTCTGGGCTCATTCATAAAATCTAACCAACCACAGGGTTGAATTTAATTACACCAATACAAATTGGTTCAATTGTCGCATGCTTCATACTCTGGTCAGGGATTTCTCCTCAATTTAATCAAGGATGATCTTTTACATGCTTTCTCTCCTCAACATCCTGTGTTTTGGAAGAACTATACGGTGATGCTTCACATGGTTTGTTTTTCAATGAAGAGCAATGCAATCTGACCAATGAATAAATATGCACAACAGTGTTGTATGATCTACAGTATTTGACCTCTGACCTGAGAGCGAAGATTGGAGATTGTTCCTGTTCTGGTCCAGGAGGTGAGATGGGAGGAAGATGGAGGAGTCTTCCTCTTGCTGGGGTTCCACTAGGCCCCCTTTACTAGTGGCTCCGCTCCCCTGGTCCCCCTTACCAAACACCTCCTGCCACTCCTGTGAGAACTCGCCCTCATCCAGAGACGTGCTGCCCAGAATCTCATTCAACAAGGCCAAGCTGTCCCTCTCTCCACCCTCCTCCTGCTCTTGACTAGAGAAGGCTGAGAGAAGATCCTCAGGCCCTGGAATAACCAATACCAAATACTGTGTTATTTAGAGGTGGACAGTGGGGCCTAACAATGGGTAGTTGATTATGTTTTTTAGGGTGAAATAATTTCACATGATCTGTTCATGTATTTTTCTCTGGTATTCATTTAGGACACAGGTGGTGCTTCTGTACATTACCTGTCATTTGTCTATTAAGGTCGATTTCTTCAAAGAATTGTCCAGAAGGTGTCTTGGTTTGAGCTGCACAGGATGAGAGTGAAAAGTGCATGGTAACTTGGTTTAAGGCCTAGATTCAATCAAATTAAGCTTTAATCCGGATTCCATGCAGCCAATGGCAATGTCCGTGATAGGCATAATACCGGTAGCTACTTGTGGATTTGACAGCTCTAACACAATTCCACCTCAGACACGGTCAACACAACAGCTATGCGGGTGTCAGGAATCTGATTTAATCTAGCCATAAATATAGAAATATTCATAAATACACTGTTGTCCGTTACCTTCTTCATTGGACTCTTCATTGGGATCTATTGAGATAAGTCTAAGGACAACAACAAAAACACGTTACATGTGTACAGTATAGGATCCTGTGTAGCATAATGTAAGACTTTAAATGAATTCTGTCATGTTGTATGGATTCCACTTACTGGCCATCTGCAGTCTCCTCAAGATCAGTCTCTGTTTGGACTTTCTTCTCCCTCTTTTTCTTCGATCCCTGAGATGACAGTTTATCCATGGGGTCTTGGAGGCTCTGGAAGTAGAAGAATGACATACGGAGAACGTCACAAGACATGACACCGAGTGCTGTCATCTAAGTGAGGCCTTATGGTGAAACACACCGTTCTTCGTTATTGTAGATATAAAAACGGACTGTTCACCGTTTCCAAAATCCTGACAAAGATGACAGGGCTCCCGAGTGGCACAGCGGTCTAAGGCACTGCACCTCAGTGCTAGAGGCGTCACTACAGACCCTGGTTCGATTCCAGTCTGTATCACAACCGGCCGTGATTGGGAGTCCCATAGGGCGGCGCACAATTGGCCCAGCGTCGTCCGGGTTAGGGTTTAGCCGGGGTAGGCAGTCATTGTAAATAATAATTTGTTCTTAGCTGATTTGCCTAGTTAAATAAAATAAAAAATATGATAGAGGCCTCCCTCACCTTGATTGTAGAGAACTCATATTGCTGGCAGCCCTTAAAGCTCTCATGAATGGCAGCCATAGTGTGAGACGTCTTCTCCCAGAAGTGCAACAGGGTGGTCTGAAACACACACATACTTATTAGCACAAGGCTGTAGCCAACAATTACTATTATGCAATAATTGTTATTTTACTTTCTGTGCATACACCACTCCTTGATATTCCGGTGTACCTGGTATGTGGTTAAAACATGAGAAAGCAGATTACAGCGGCTGGCTCCTAATAAATCGACTTTCTGGCAGACATCATTCTTCAGTTTGTCAAAGCTTGTTTTAGTGGTTCGCACCTGCACTTGAACCTGAGATGAGAGGAGAGATTAAATATTACTCAACAGAAGGAAGACAGGATCATAACATAGGCACAACATTGCATGGAATAAAGATCACACATGAGAATACACTGATGTTGCAAGTGCAACTGAAGTATTTCTCACTCAAGATAACCCTTGAGTGTAACCAACACAAAACAGAAGAAAACATGCCTTTCCCCTAGTTCCCATGAATCAGCTCCATACTGAAGTACACAATCACACACAACACATTTACAGTAAATTGCACCATCTAGTGGTAAATATAACCATTTCCATTTTCTGTTTGATTCTATGAAATTCTGATTTAAATTTGCTCTAAAGAAACTGGTACAAATGCTTAATCAATCTGGCCCACTGACTCCATATGATTGAGACCTATATCTAAAGAGAGTATGCTAACCTTGCGGAATTTCTCCATCTGTTTGTGTGTGTCTGGATCGAGCTCCTGGGATACATCCTTCATCCAGAGCAGTGCTCCACGGTATTCCGTCCTGGACTGTTCCATGCGGTTCACCGTCAGCCAGGTGTCAGAGATGGCCCGGTATCGGAAAGTCTCCACCTCCTGGTAGAGGCGAGACAAAGGACTACGCAGAGACAGCCTGAGGGGGACAAAAGACTGTCATCAACAGAGAACAAATGAAGTGCAGCCGACACAATGTGGATGAGTGAGTGAGGAGCAGCAGCTGGACGAAAATATCCATTTAGAAAGAAGATGATTGTCTGTTCACCTTTTTTCTGCTCCTGAATCTTTTGACTGGGTTATTGTCACTAAAGCTTAAAGATGTAGCAGCAAACAGTAAGTAAACATACACTGATAAACCTTCACCTAAACAACATGGATTATCATAGAACTCTCTCAATTGTGAGTCATCAGTTTCTATTCAAACACTCTGGGTACTGTGTTGATACAGTACAGGCCTATGTCTGTCGGAATACAAAGCTGTCACTGTATGCCGTTTTCTTTCTCTTTTTGTCTCCACACAGCAGACTCCTAGCCTGTCCCTTAGGAGCCAATTGACGCAATCGTCCATCTCATGTCTCTCTACACTGGTAGTCTGTCTTCTCCTCTGTAAGAGGGAGACTACTATCATAGGTAGTGTGTGAGTTTCAAGTTCATTTTCACCCCCCAAAAATGTACCTTTATAAATATAGCATTCTATGCATCATCACATTTGCAGACTTATGTAAGATAGCCCACTATTCATAATGTGATGAGTAGATTGGATAGTCATGATTTAGGCTAATAATATAACTCAATCACTGTTCGCAAAAAAAGACTGTTCAATGCACGGCTGAGCGCGTAGTGACGTAGAGATATAGGCTATATCAGATATGTTTCTTCTTTCTTTGCACAGGAAGAAATGTGGCCTTTCATAAACACATTTCATGCAATTCTACTACACTTTATAAGCAGAATATTTTTTTTATAAATACGACAGAAATTACAGGGTAACCTACTCTGCTGAGAATGACAAACAGATCAATAAAAATTGAAAGAGACACAAATACTTACAATATGACGTCCATCTAACCCGGAAGAGGAAATGATTGTCCAAAAACAAACTTTCAAGTGGCACTGATCAGTGAACACTCACCGGGGATATATAGCGGATGATCTCGGATGGTGCTGATAAGTTTGTTCGCTCAATTATGTTGAGCATTTTGATAACTAAAAGACAGTATTTTCATCGTCCTCTCTTTACAGCAACAGCCATTTGCTTTCAAAACTATGTTTTCCCGCGATTGCAATATTTCAAAATCCAATATGCCTGGCTGAGCCTCTGCTTTTCACTGACAGTCGCAACTCAACAATCATCTATTTGGTATTTGCCACGCACACGCTGAAGAAATTGCGGGCCCTTCCGACTGTAGGCAATGCGATTTAAAACAATTCACAGCAAATATTTTTTTACATTTAGAAGATGCTCTTATTCAAAGTGACTTACAGGTACAATTGGGGTAAAGTGCCTTGCTCAAGGGCACTAAACAAATTTTTCACCTAGTCGGCTCAAGGATTCAAACCAGCGACATTTCAGTTACTGGCCCAACACTCTTAACAGCTAAGCTACCTTCCACCCATTTTAAAAGAAGCTAATGATCCTCTGTGGACAAATCATGCTTTCTGGTGTAGTAGCCTATTTTGAATGATTACATTTTTTTGTATAGACAGGAGTAGGCTAATTAGGCTATATCATTTTGCCATTTTAATTCCCCTAGCCTTATGGACACGCCGCCTATGACTACTATCCTACATGTCTGTCTTACTACACTAGTAGTCTGTCTCATTTCCTCTAGTAGAGGGAGACAGACATGCAGGATAGTGGTCTGTCTCTCTACCTTGTAATGTGAGCCCCCTATTCTGTCTATCTATCTACACTGCAATATCCAGTGTGTCTGTCTGTCCTCTGGTAGTGTGGTCCAGGTACAAACCTCTGCTGGGAGGAGAAGCAGAGAGCCTTCCCGGTAGCCTGCATTATCTTTCCAGCCCTGGTCCGGTCCTGGGAGCCCTGTGAGCGCAGGAACCGCCCCAACTCATTCTCCTCCTGGGATAGAACTGAAGAGAAGGGATAGAACCACATGGTAGAACTCAGAGGATTGAACAGGGCTTTAGAATCTGGGTCCAGAAGGACCTTGGGTACCCAGATGTAACTGGGTCCGACATGGAAGCGGGTGCCAGATGTGAGGGTGAAAAGACTCACAGCAGATTCTTCTCTGGTACTGCTCGATCACCTTCAATAGCTCCATGCACGTTCTCTGGACAGAGTGAAACACCTACAATGCCATGGAAAAATGACTTATGCCAGTCAACAAATACAGTGCCTTGCGAAAGTATTCGGCCCCCTTGAACTTTGCGACCTTTTGCCACATTTCAGGCTTCAAACATAAAGATATAAAACTGTATTTTTTTGTGAAGAATCAACAACAAGTGGGACACAATCATGAAGTGGAACGACATTTATTGGACATTTCAAACTTTTTTAACAAATCAAAAACTGAAAAATTGGGTGTGCAAAATTATTCAGCCCCTTTACTTTCAGTGCAGCAAACTCTCTCCAGAAGTTCAGTGAGGATCTCTGAATGATCCAATGTTGACCTAAATTACTAATGATGATAAATACAATCCACCTGTGTGTAATCAAGTCTCCGTATAAATGCACCTGCACTGTGATAGTCTCAGAGGTCCGTCAAAAGCGCAGAGAGCATCATGAAGAACAAGGAACACACCAGGCAGGTCCGAGATACTGTTGTGAAGAAGTTTAAAGCCGGATTTGGATACAAAAAGATTTCCCAAGCTTTAAACATCCCAAGGAGCACTGTGCAAGCGATAATATTGAAATGAAAGGAATATCAGACCACTGCAAATCTACCAAGACCTGGCCGTCCCTCTAAACTTTCAGCTCATACAAGGAGAAGACTGATCAGAGATGCACCCATGATCACTCTGGATGAACTGCAGAGATCTACAGCTGAGGTGGGAGACTCTGTCCATAGGACAACAATCAGTCGTATATTGCACAAATCTGGCCTTTATGGAAGAGTGGCAAGAAGAAAGCCATTTCTTAAAGATATCCATAAAAAGTGTCGTTTAAAGTTTGCCACAAGCCACCTGGGAGACACACCAAACATGTGGAAGAAGGTGCTCTGGTCAAATGAAACCAAAATTGAACTTTTTGGCAACAATGCAAAACGTTATGTTTGGCGTAAAAGCAACACAGCTCATCACCCTGAACACACCATCCCCACTGTCAAACATGGTGGTGGCAGCATCATGGTTTGGGCCTGCTTTTCTTCAGCAGGGACAGGGAAGATGGTTAAAATTGATGGGAAGATGGATGGAGCCAAATACAGGACCATTCTGGAAGAAAACCTGACGGAGTCTGCAAAAGACCTGAGACTGGGACGGAGATTTGTCTTCCAACAAGACTGATCCAAATAATAATTTTAACAATTTTGCACGTCCAATTTTTCAGTTTTTGATTTGTTAAAAAAGTTTGAAATATCCAATAAATGTCGTTCCACTTCATGATTGTGTCCCACTTGTTGTTGATTCTTCACAAGAAAATACAGTTATATGTCTTTATGTTTGAAGCCCAAAATGTGGAAAAAGGTCGCAAAGTTCAAGGGGTCCGAATACTTTCGCAAGGCACTGTATATATATGCATTTTATCCAAATCATTAACAATCATCTGCCTATGTTATGTGAGATGAACAGAGGTTGATACTTGATATTGTCAGGTCTTTGGTAATTGGCACAACAGTTGTCTATCTATGACAATGTATCCATGACACAGTAACAAAACAGATTTGAAGCATTTGATCTGTGAAGCGAACCTCCAGTTTGCCATCCAGGTCTGCGTCTGACGCCACGACATGTTCGTCCTCTTTCTTTCCCGTGACCTTGATGATCTTCTGTTTGGTTTTCCAGTACTTTTGCTGGAACTTGTTCACAACAGACGAGTCTTGGCTTTCAATAAAGCGGTCAAAATACTCCCGGGAGTAGCCACCGCTGCAATGACATCCGAAACGGTCAAAGTCTTGTTACTTTATCAACCATATGGCAAAGAACAAATACATTTGTGATGTTAATTCAAAGATGGCGAGTGTTTGTGTACTCACTAATTTCCCCTCTCCATTTTGTCAGGTTACCTGTAACATAGGTTACATGTTATGTCATGGCTTTGCAGGCCAACTTCAACTCCATTCACCAGGTAGGTCTGGACCAATGGTGTTGACCCATGGACTAAAACTGTATGAGTTTCTACCTGCCCATTGGTTGAGGTCAAATATTAACCAAAAGTAGCTACTGTGAAAACAAAGTTGACATTCAACACCATTTTGAAAAGTGCACCTGCTGCCCCGCTTGTTTTCCTTGACAGTCATGGGCAAATGATTGGCAGAATGGTACATTTATTAGCCCAATCCTTCTGTTATTGAATGGAAACTTTTTTTATATGTACCTTTAACAAAAAAAACATTTATATAAAATGTATCATGTTAGGGGACTCATTATCTTGCTCGATAGACAGTTGAAAACAAAAAATATATTTTTTAATTGAGAAATAGGTAGGTAGGAGATATATATATATATATATATATTCAATAACCATTTACAAAATTAAACAAGGCTCAACCTATCATGCTAGTCTAGTCTGTAGGCTAACAGTGCAGACCCGAAAGGGCCTGGCAATATTCTGTCACGATTCAGCAGCCTCTGATAATAAGGTACCTGGTTTAGGCCTGTCGCTGACAAGGCAAGCACGCACCTTGTTCAAGACATTATCATCATCAGATAGCCAAGGATAATGCCATAACAGAAGATTTATAATAAAACGATTCCTGCATATGAATGAATGCAATGTCCGGTTTACTCGACCGCCGTACGAGAATAAACAGAACGCTTCGCATCATCAGCGTATGTGAACCAGACTGCCCTCTCCATATCCTTTGTGCCGCCAATAACCACCTATTGACCAAAAGCAATTAATTTACATTGAAAATCACATACCTTGCTGTGTTGATAGCCTACCATTCAGCTATAGCCAACGTCCATACATTTATTATACTATTATTGACTAGGCTATACAGCATAATCAGCATCTCATTCTGTTGAATACAATCCTTGCACTGAATGATCGATGACGTCATGTAACAACGCGCCAAACTCGCTCCCATAAAAAAGGGTGCAGTCGAGTTTGTTGATCAAATATTTGGGATTAGCAAATAAAGCGGAAGGCGATAGGTTTGCGTGAATTTCCTCTCTGCATTATATAAGTGTTCGTCGTGAAAAAAAACACGTTGCAAATAATGTCTTTGGGGGGGGGGGGGGGGGGGGGGGGAATAGTATACATTTTTTATTGTAGGCCTATGTGAACTGTAGTGGCCTTGAGGACACGGTTGATAGTAAATATGAGAAATTACATTAAATGGGGACAGTAGGTAAAAATAGCTTGATGCCCACCTCAGAGGACATTTACTAACAAGCTCCTATTTAATGTGGAAAAATAATAATATCACACTGCTCTGAAAACTCACCTCACTATTCCTAAAATATGTGCCCGTTAAGCTCTGTTTATGCCTGGTTCTAACTTCCATGCTTTGTCTTGTCCACATTCTGATTGTGCCCTCATCTTCAGACAGGTGCAGACGATTAAAAGATGCATTGTGATCTGATCTTCCAGACCTCGGAGGTAGTCAGGCACTCATTGGTCGAGATCCCCTGCTCAAACGTTGCATGGGCATCAACCAATGGTTGTGTGCCACGTCATCGACTGTCAACGACGGACAGATTGCCACAACGTATGATGTGGTTAGCTGATACCAAAAATACATGTGGTGGCACAATTGATTTATGACATCAATATCTGTCTTAAAATAAATAAATACATATTATTGAAGAAGACAGTCATACCGTAACGTTGGTGTTTTACTCAATAAATTTATATATACATAGAATGTGCAACTCTCAATTTTTTTTTATCTGGGTGTGCTTCAGCTATTATTTTTATTAGATCAATATCTGTTTTAAATAAATAAATAAATGCATATTATTTTGAAAGAATAGCTGCCAAATAATTTTCATACAGGGAGGGACCAGGAAATCTGGTCGCAATGCAGACACAGTGGACTGATATGAGACACATTTTAATACCACGTGTGTACCACAGGAGGTTGGTGGCACCTTCATTTGGGAGGACGGGCTCGTGGCAATGGCTTGAGCTGAATAGGTGGAATGGTAGCAAATACATCAAACACATGGTTTCCATTTGCTCTGTTCCACCCATTATTATGAGCCGTCCACCCCTCAGCAGCCTCCACTGGAGTAGACTTATTTACCACCACAAAGCGCCTATTTACCATCTATTTACCACCACAAAGCAAAGCTGGCACTAAGACCGCTCTCAACCAACTCTATAAGGCTATAAGCAAAGAAGAAAATGCTCACCCAAAAGCGGTGCTCCTAGTGGCCGAGGACTTTAATGCGGGCAAACTTAATTCAGTTTTACCAATTTTTTAACAGCATGTCACATGTGCAACTAGGGAAGAAAAAAATCCTAGACCACCTTTACTCCACATACAGAGATGCATGCAAAGCTCTCCCCCGCCATCCATTTGGCAAATCTGACCACAATTCTATCCTCCTGATTCCTGCTCACCAGCAAAAACTAAAGCAGGAAGTACCAGTGACTCGCTTATTACGGAAGTGGTCAGATGATGTGGATGTACACTACAGAACTGTTTGCTAGCACAGACTGGAACATGTTCTGGGATTCATCCAATGACATGGAGGAATACACCACCTCAGTCACCGGTTCATCAATAAATGCATCGATGACGTCATCCCCACAGTGACTGTACGCACATTTCCCAACCAGAAGACATGGCAACATCCACAACATCCGCATTGAGCTAAAGGCTAGAGCAGCCGCCCTCAAGGAGCTATAGACTAATCCGGACGTTTATAAGAAATCCCGCTATGCCCTCAGACGAACCATCAAACAGACAAAGGGTCAAAACAGGATTAAGATTGAATCCTACTACACTGGCCCTGACACTCGTCAGATGTGGCAGGGCTTGAAAACTATTACGGACCACAAAGGGAAACACAGACGCAAGCTGCACAGTGATGCGAGCCTACCAAACGAGCTAAATGCCTTTTATGTTCGCTTTGAGGCAAGCGACACTGAAGCATGCGCAAGAGCACCAGCTGTTCTGGATGACTGTGTGATAACACTCTCGGTTGCTGAGGTGAACAAAACCTTTAAACAGGTCAACATTCATGAAGCCGCTGGGCCAGACGGACTACCAGGACGTGTACTCACAGCATGCGCGGACCAACTGTCAAGTGTCTTCACTGACATTTTCAACCTCTCCCTGACCAAGTCTGTAATACCTACATGTTTCAAGCAGACCACCAAAGTTCCTGTGCCCAAGGAAGCAAAGGTAACCTGCTTAAATGATTACCTTCCCGTGGCACTCACGTCGGTAGCCATGAAGTGCTTTGAAAGGCTGGTCATGGCTCACATCAACAGCATCCTCCCGGACACCCTAGACCCACTCCAATTCGCATACCGTCCCAACAGATCCACAGATGACGCAATCTCAATCGCACTCCACACCGCCGTTTCTCACCTGGACAAAAGGAACATCTATGTGAGAATACTGTTCATCGACTACAGCTCAGCGTTTAACACCATAGAGCCCATGAAGCCTAGGGCCCACGTAGGGCCCACGATCACTAAGCTAAGGACTCTGGGACTAAACACCTCCCTCTGCAACTGGATCCTGGACTTCCTGACAGGCCGCCCCCAGGTGGTAAGAGTAGGCAGCAACATGTCTGCCACGCTGATCCTTAACACTGGGGCCCCTCAGGGGTGTGTACTTAGTCCCCTCCTGTATTCCTTGTTCACCCACGACTGCGTGGCCAAACACGACTCCAACACCATTATTAAGTTTGCTGATGACACAGCAGTGGTAGGCCTGATCACCGACAACGATGAGACAGCCTAAAGGGAGGAGGTCAGAGAACTGGCAGTGTGGTGCCAGGACAACAACCTCTCCCTCAACGTGAGCAAGACAAAGGAGCTGATCGTGGATTACAGGAAAAGGCCCCCATTTACATCGATGGGGCTGTAGTGGAGCGGGTCGAGAGGTTCAAGTTCCTTGGTGTTCACATCACCAACGAACTATCACGGTCCAAACATACCAAGACAGTCGTGAAGAGGGCACGACAAAACCTTTTCCCCCTCAGGAGACTGAAAAGATTTGTCATGGTTCTACGTCAAAAGGTTCTACAGCTGCACCATCGAGTGCATCCAGACCGGTTGCATCACCGCCTGATATGGCAACTGCTTGGCATCTGACTGTAAGGCACTACAGAGGGTAGTGTGAACGGCCCAGTACATCACTGGGGCCAAGCTTCCTGCCATCCAGGACCTATATAATAGGCGGTGTCAGAGGAAAGCCCATAACATTGTCAGAGACTCCAGTCACCCAAGTTTTGGCTGCTTTCTCTGCTACCGCACGGCAATCGGTACCGGAGTGCCAAGTCTAGGACCAAAAGGCTCCTCAACAGCTTCTATCCCCAAGCCATTAGACTGCTGAACAATTCATAAAAATCTCCACCGGACAATTTACATCCCATATCTATTAGGCGGAATACCGCAATGTGCAATCACAGCAGCAAGCATTGTGGCCAGTTGCCATAAGAAAAGGGCAACTAGTGGAGCACAAACAACATTGTAAATACTTATTTATCTTCCGCCACTATTCGTACTACAACTATTTGCACATTGCTAAAAACACTGTACATAGCTGATAATATAACACTTGAAATGTCTTTGTCTTTTAGAAATTATTTTGAGTGCAATTTTTACTGTTCATTTCTAATCGTTTAATGTTGATTTTGTTTAAAAAAAAATAGTCTCACATATGTTTATTGTTTATTTCACTTGCTCTGGCAATGTGAACATAACCAATAAAGAAGCACCATTGAATGGAGAGAGTGAGAGAGAGAAGGGAAAGAGAGAGAGAGCATCAAATTATAACAGAATGTGTCTTTGAATTACTAGAGGCGCACAATGTTTTCATAATAAAGACATATTTGTAAGAGGCAACATCTGTACTGCGATAACATGGTTTCCATCAGCATACTGTACAGTAACAGACTATGGACTATCAAGGAAATAAATAGCAGATATGCTGTGGGAACAGTTACGACCATGGGATGGCAGCAAAACATCAAGGAAAGGAGAAAGAATTGTCCCTCCCTTTCCATTGAAGCACTGACCAACAGATGTGATTGTCTCATCATGACAGAAGTCCATTCAAGTATAGTTCCTTACATTGCATGCTATTATGGAGATGATGCCTCATCGATTCAATGGCAAAGATTCAATGAATAACAATTTGTTGAATCCTCATTGTGAGTTCCAACATCATAAGCCTACCAAAAGGCTGATGACTGAACCAAATAACCTTTTTTATGTCTGTATCTATGTAATGCATATTTATGTGCATCTATATCTATGTAATGTATTTTTGTGTGTATCTACTGTACATCAATGTAACCTATATTTTTGTGTATCTACTGTATATCTATGTCATCTATCTCTGATATAGATACACACAAAGATACATTACATATATAGATTACATTGATATAGATACACACAAAGATGCATTCATTACATAGATACACACAAAGATAGATTACATAGATATAGATACACACAAAGATAGATTTCATAGATACCTTTGTGTTCACTACCGTTCAAAAGTTTGGGGTCACTTAGAAATGTCCTTGTTTTTGAAAGAAAAGCAAAATTTTTTGTCCATTAAAATAACATCAAATTGATCAGAAATGCAGTGTAGACATTGCTAATATTGTAAATAACTATTGTAGCTGGAAACAGCTGATTTTTAATGGAATATCTACATAGGCGTACAGAGGCCCATCCTCAGTAATCGAACCCACAAATGCTGATGCTCCAGATACTCAACTAGTCTAAAGAAGGCCAGTTGTATTGCTTCTTTAACCAGAACAACAGTTTTCAGCTGTGCTAACATAATTGCAAAATGGTTTTCTAATGATCAATTAGCCTTTTAAAATTGTAAACTTGGATTAGCTAACACAACGTGCCATTGGAACACAGGAATGATGGTTGCTGAGGATGGGCCTCTGTATGCCTATGTAGATATTCCATTAAAAATCAGCTGTTTCCAGCTACAATAGTCATTTACAACATTAACAATGTCTAAAATGTATTTCTGATCAATTTGATGTTATTTTAATGGACAAAAATGTGCTTTTCTTTCAAAAACAAGGACATTTCTAAGTGACCCCAAACTTTTGAACGGTAGTGTATCTCTAATGCATCTTTGTGTGTATATACAGTATGTAATGTTTGGCACCATGCACTTTAAGGGACCACAATTGATTTAACTAGGCAAGAACAAATTCCTATTTACAATGACAGCTTACCGGGGGAAGGTGGGTTAACTGCCTTGTTCAGGGGCAGAGAAACAGATGTTTACCTTGTCAGCTCAGGGATTTGATCCTGCAACCTTTCGGTTACTGGCCCAATGCTCTAACCACTAAGCTACCCACCACCCCAATGGAAAGAACTCATTGACTTTTTGTTGTGTTATTCCTGTCAGGTGTTTAATATGTACTGTATGTGCTGTGTGTATATGTCTTTTTTTAAACTGGCAAATAAAATCAATCAATCAATTATTGATGGATTTATAACAATTATATGTGTTTAATCACTTATTTCCTTTTATGTAAAGAGGTCATTCTCATTAAAGATGTAAAAACTTTGTGTTACGTGAATCTATGCAAAGTATAATCTACGAACACAGAACCAAATCTACCTAAAGCACTACTCTGTCATACTCTTCACACAAATCAAAATACGTCTCCTTTCCACTTAATTTAAACTTCCCTTTTCTCTGAGAAGTTCATAGCTTGACCTCTGACTTCACTGGAGGGCTCTAGGCCAATCTCGTAGTGTCTCACTTTAATCTTGATCTCCATAATTTCCATACTTACTGATGTCCTCCACCCTATCTGTTCCCCCAACTGGTCTTATCTCAACGTTCTGGATCTTATCAAACCAATTGGTTCTACTTAAACTACACAAGAAAATAGAGCATGTTAAAAGTGTTTTTTTTTTTGCAATAAAATTAAATCAGGATAGACTCTCAGAGAATGGTTATCGATTTATGAAGATCTCAATCAGACCGGAGGCTTCCTAACTGATTGATTCTTTCTGTCTGACAAGTGCCATTCTAGGACTGCAGCTTCTGTCCCCACACTTGAGGATAATCTCCATTAAGATCTTGTGTCTTCCTTGTCACGGTCTTGTTCTTTGTTAAAATACTTCCCTCTACCCTCTCACAGTCTCTGCTACATTAGCAAATGTCACAATTAACGAATAATTGAGCAAATTGGTTTGTTTCTGCAACCAACAAATGCTGTATTATTTCCTAGTACACTGGGTCAACATGAAAATGAAAAAAAAAACTGTTTGTCACTAGAGAGGTTTCCACTCCTCCAGATTCCCTGACCCCCAAATGGACTATTCCTGCTTTGATACGTCACTAACAATTGCCCAATTGACTTTTCTCTCTGCAGTTAAGCTTGATGATAAGGAACCATGGCATTTACTGAGACCCACAATGCACTGCTCTTATCTCTGTATCGGCTGTACAGTAAAGCTATGTCCGGATTTGATGGGAAACAATTCTAGATGGTTTGTATAGATTGGTCGTTTTTATTAGGGAGTCACCATTCCTCTCTCCATCCTTATCATGGTGGACCTAGGCTTATGCCAAATGAAAACAATACAAATGAGATGTATAAAAACCTAGGTCCATATTTTACACAGCACACTTAACCACAAGACTCTCCTGACCATTCTAGTAAGCATTATGTTCACTTTACCAGCCTTGTATCCCGACTCTTACAGATGGAGAGAGAAGACCTGATAAAGGCTTTATGCCAAAACCCAGTGCTTTTCCAACATTTCTTTCTCTCTTGAGTAATGACCAGTTAAACCATTTTTTTTAAAACCTAAACTTCTCTGCCCATCTCTGTTACAAAGTAGTGCCTGTTTCTCTCTACCTTTCCTCAGTTTGTCACTAGAACATGATCCAGACTCCAAGCCGAACTCCTCAGTGCCAAGTCATGATTCATCACTTCTTCTGCTTGTGTTTGAAGATTAGTCTGTAGCACAGATACATCCTCACTGGGCATCCAGGCAGCTTAGAGGCCAAAATCCATAATCCCTTCCCCTTCATGGGAATTGTCCATGCACTTTCCTATACTGCAATACGGTCCCATTTCAGCAGGCTTTCAAGTCCCAGCCACACACAACCAGTGATGTGTATGTTGTGTGTTTCACCAAGAGTTGATTTTGGAGGGTTAGATTGGGATATTATATTTTGGATCCCCTACGCATCAACAGTTAATTGTTGTCAGTTACTCTCGGAACAGATGGGACAAGCCCTCTTAATGTTCAAACTACTCAATAATATTTGCTTTTAATAGGCTGAATGACATTGAAATCGAGTCTTGTTTTTATAGTTTCTCTGAATTTCACTGTACAAAAAATAGCATAAGCCTTTGTCAGGGAAAGTAAAGTACTATTTGTTAATGCCAGTGCCTGGCTAGTTCCATCCCCACATTGTTCGGCATGCTATGTGGCACTGAGGACAGAATTCACATTACTGTGTTGGCACAGAGTTTGACTCATTCAAGGTTATGCCTTGATTTAATGGTGATGCATTTTTTAAGTGCATCATCTCTCTCTCTCTCTCTCTGCGTAGCACCTAGTCCATCTCTGTCACAAACACTGCCTTTCCATCTCACCTTTAGCGGTAGAGCTAGGAGGAGTGGTTCTAGAGATATAAATCAATTGAAAATTAACCCCCAGCTCAAAAACATGCCGACCCTGATTGTTTCATTGCCAGAATATCCAAGGCGGGGTGGCAGCAGAGTAGTTAAAAGTAAACATGGCACTGTATACATCAACTGGTCATGAATCATAATTACCTTTATTTACATGTTTAGATATGTTTTTTTTCTTCCTGTAATTTAAATGCGGCCAAACGTATTCAGACAAGGGAGCTGGGCTCAGCCTCTTCTCCTCTCGCTGGCAATACACAACGGTAGCAGGGAAACACAGCTACATTGTCCCTGCTGATTGGAGGGCTTGATAACACAGAAGATGGGTAGAGGAATGTGTGAGAGGCATGTAATCCGCTTAAGCCTCATGGATCCTTAACTTAAAAATGTCAATACTTACTTAGGTGTCTGCTTTGGATCATACAATTTCACACTTACCATTGATGCCACATCAGAACGATTCAGCCCTACTTAGTGTAATGTGTCAACATAATAGTGCATAGCCAGCTGTGCAACTATTACGCTAAATTGGGCCATTATCCCTATGATCAGAATGTGAATTTGATTAATATGGTCAAAATGTCCACTTGAAAATGCTTCCTCAAGTCACATTTAGATAGCCCTCTATGGAACATTTGATTCCTGGCTTGATTCTCTTTATTCTATTGAAACAATAGGTCGAGTAACAGCGGACCTGCTCTGAGTTACAGTGAAAGCTGTTGGAAATTTCCATACAGAGTTTGAAAAGTGTACCAGCTGACAACATGAACTTGTGAAAATAGCTTCAGAAACTGTCTTAATGAATATGTGAGAATTTGTAGGTGTGGAAGCCTACTGTTCCAGAGAGTAACACAGACAGATGTTCATGTGGGGGTCCAATTGCACTCAAATGATGTCAAATATGAATTCTCTTCATACAGTTAAACGTTGAATAGAATTACATCCTCCAAAATGGCAACAATTTGCCTGGAACTGAGTGACAAAAGTTGAGCATGTCAAATATTGCTGCACGAGCAGTTTGACAGGATTAATAGAACGTAAACGTAATTGGATGTTGCCACAATTCATTCTATTCATATGGGCTAAATAGTATTGTTCATTTTGCAGCATCTTTAGGGGCGAAGTGTTCATACCTAGTTCTGCCCAGGGGCATTAATCCAGACTAATGAAACGATCCTATCCTCTGTGGCTTTTTAATCTATTCACTGGGAAAGTAATTGACAAGCCACAGTATGTGCATTAGGATAGCTCCATCACCAAAGGACAGCTGTCACTGAAGCAATTAAAATGACAAACTTTAATTAATTCTCTCTAGTTTTACCTGATATGAGACATTCACAATGAGTGAGCTTTCATTTCCAGGATAGTAATATCGTTTGGACGAGAGCAGTTCATTTGTAATTCAAAAACCACAAGCCATTGTCTGATAGGGCTTTAATATGTCAGCATTTCACACAGAAATTAACACCACAGATTCAAAGCAAAACATAACATGAATTCTGCAATAACATAACAAGATACAAAGTTACATGAATGAATTACTCTGGAACTAGATGCCAATTGCACAAACTCAGATATGTCATTTGACATCCCACCTGGTTATCTGTTTATGAGTGATATGCTATTGGGTCACTAATGTAGATGTCATATCAGATAAAGAGCTAGGCTAACCAAGTGTACCTAGCCCTACAAGGTGAAGGACTGCAACAAGCATGATACTTAGCAGGCTTTTAGCTGAGCTTCTTGAAAAAAGACCAAGACACAATTAATTACGGAGCCAACTACCTCTGACACCAGGAGAGCCGGATCCCAATAACTTTTTAATCCACCTAAATGTCAAGGCAACGTTTACAGGTCTCCTCCTCCTCCCAGTCTCAAATGGCTGCCAAAAGGCCAGTGGTTAGTCATCTGTTTACTCCTGCAGCTGCTGGGTGTTATTGGGAGTCTGAAGGAGAAATCCCCTGATTCTATCTGCCATTGGTGACAGTTCCCCAGACCACATTATTCAGGTAGTTATCTGAGAGCAGGAGGAGACCAGAGGCTTGGTGTGCGGCTATGGCCCAGGACAACTGCACCAACGGACTGGATCTGAGGTGGGGGATAATTCACTCATCAAAAGCCTTGCGGTAATTATGCAGTAGTATATTACAGATAGAGAGTTTCATTCGTAGAAATGGTACCAGATAGAGCTTAGACTCGGACATGGCAACTATCAGACATGGCCCATCTAAAAGAGTGCAATTGAATTCATACATATATTTCAAATAAATAATAATTAGCCATAACTCAAGTACAGTATAGTGTATTCCACAAAATGAAGACGAGTGTCCAATTTGGCAACATATTTAACTGATCTTATACAGAAAATTACACTTTATAAAAATGGAAGACCCACTCAAATAAAATAATCTGAGACATTTGTCATCCAGTAGCCATGATGACAGATAACTGCTCTCAATTTACGAGTCAAATGTTAATGCTTATTTCTGTCAGCTTTGTTCATCCACATCATAAATCCCTGTTCACACTCTCTTATCACATGGGCCCCTCTCTTCATAGGAAACAAACCCCTATTTCTGATGAAGTACCTTGTCAAATCTTCCATTCCATTTTTGTCAGTTGTGTCAACAACAAACGAGTCTGTGTGCACGTGTACAGTACTAAAGACCCTGTAGTAGTTGACTAGTTAGATGTGCAATGCAAACCGCATAAATAACTCCACCTCAAGGTGCCTATCAACCTCATGAAGGACTTCTACTCCCGTTGTGTATCAGTGTAATTCCCAGACATTATTCTCTCACACAGGGATGACAATCACAGTGATGGTTCTCAGAGATGTTTCACAATCAGCTACAAGCATCACATTTGCGTAATGAAAGCTTAATGGCCAAATCGAACATCCAGCATCATTATCGTATAGTGTTATTACATCATCATCATCCAGAATTTGCGTTATTGATGTCAGAAGTGGCTGTTATAATGTGTGGAGAGATGCCCCTGTAGTTTAATACATGTCCTCTGGCAAGCAGCACATTTTATGCTGTAACTTCCTTAATGTTTTATAGCGAACAGAGTGGGGACTCTTTACTGTGTTTTTTTTCTCATGGGGCAAACATAAATGGTTATTTTTTAAAATATTGAAATACACTTAGATCCATAATGAATGAAAGTCCATCATTGAGCTGATTTACTCCACATTAACTTGTGTCGGATAGGATATAACTGATGGCAAGAGATTGCTATCAACATGGCATCCATGTCAGAGCTGAAAACCATTGCTAGCATTTTTTTTCTTTATCTACCGAAAACAATGTACACTGAGCATACAAACACATTAAAACCTGCTCTTTCCATGACATAGACTGACCAGGGGAAAGCTATGACTCTTCATTGAATCAGTGTAGATGAAGGGGAGGAGACCGGTTAAAGAAGTATTTTTAAGCCTTGAAACAATTGAGACATGGATTGTGTATGTGTGCCATTCAGAGGGTGAATGGGAAAGACAAACGATTTAAGTGCCTTTGAACGGGGTATGGTAGTAGGTGCCAGGTGCACCGGTTTGTGTCAAGAACTGCAGCGCTGCTGGGTTTCTCACACTCAACAGTTTCCCATTTGTATCAAGCATGGTCCACCCTCCAAAAGGACATCCAGCCAACTTGACACAATTGTGGGAAGCATTAGCGTCAACATGGGCCAGCATATCTGTGGAACGCGTTTGACACCTTATAGACTCCATGCCCTGACTAATTGAGGCTGTTCTGAAGGCAAAAGGGGGTGCAACTCAATACTATGAAGGTGTTCCTAATGTTAGGTATACTCAGTGTATATCTGTAGGAAGTGTTTTATTTTATGTTTTTTGTTCTTTTTTAAGAGTTGCTCTTATTAAATGTGATGTTGATGTTTCAATAATTCACTGAGACTGAAAAAGAAAGCATTTTGAAAGGATCTGTATTTCTGGCTGTCATACAGATACAAACACGTGATGAAATAGATGGCACATCTTAATGCGTTCGGACACTTTCCTTCACAGTAAGTTGACATCTACCCATTTCATTTCCCGCTTTGTAATCACCAGCGACAAACAGAAACGGACAATGAGGGAAAATGAAAAATGCTATTCCATCAACACACAGAGTTACATTAGAAGATCGAAACACTTTCTAATAGAATAAAGTGGGCTTTATGAGTTATTATTTACATAATGGCAAACCTTCAGCGAGGGCTCCGGCTGAGTACTTTCGTATAGCTACTATAGAGGGTCAAAATACATGAGGAAAAAGTATGTCAAGCCAGGAAATGTTGTGTCCTAAATGCTTGTACAATGGCCATAGGGAAGGTCTGCTCAGTGTAGCGATCTCACAAGCAGCAGGGACGCATTAGCTTTAATAATACCTTTTAACAGTTCTGTTCCGACAGTAAAGCATCCCCCTCTGTTCTATTGAGGGCCGTGCCAGCCTAGCTCAAATCAACTGACACCTCTCAGGAGCGAATGCCCTGTCTGTCTCTGTTCCATTCCCTTAGCCGCTCAGCCAATCATCCGGTGGGGAGGTAGGGAGTATCGCTGTGGTAATTGTAATCCGGACACACTTTCTGCACCAGCTTGTAGTCGGTGCTGTAGAAGGAGATGTAGATGCAGATGACTTTGAAGGGCTTGGAGCACAGCCAGGACACATGGCTCTGGGTCTGCTCCTGAGGGCAGCTCTGCGAAGGGTCGTGGGAACACAACGACTTCCTGGTGCCCTTCTCCACCTTCTCGTACTCCACCCTGCAGTTGAACAGCTTGGTGTCTTTGGGCTCGAGAACCGTCGACTGCTGCAGCTGGAACTCCACGGCCTTGGTGGGCGGCACCAGACCCACCGACACGTTGCCCTGGCCCGTCGCGTTGTGGCGGAAGTAGACGCTGAACGTGCCGTTGCCGTGGTCTACGATCTTCCCGGTGATCAGCAGGTTGAGCTTCACTGTCTTGATGTTGGAGTGGAAGTCGCCCCAGCCGAACATCTTCTTGAACTTTCCTGTCTTGACGATGGGTCTCCTCTTGGATCGGGAGCGGGGGTCACGAAGGCTAGAGGTGTTGTGGAGCCAGTCCCAGAGCTCCTGTTTAGAGTATGGTTCCAACTTGTCATAGTTCAGATCCAGGCCAGACAGGTTCTTGTCATAAAAGGTCTGGGAGAGCAGGCGACTGATGGATAAGTCCTTGCTGGTGTCTGTTGTCCAGAGGTCCTTAGCTCTCGACTTCGGGCTCTCTGACTTCAGAACGTCTGAACTTCCAGAAGCAGACGAATGGGCACTTGTAACCTGTGGAAAACAAAGAGACAATACAATCCTATTTCAATGATGGAACACAACAGGCATGCCGTGAATGGCTTAAACCATTAAAAAAATAAGCCTGCTGTGTAGGATCAAAAGTTATATGTCCTTGATATGTCCTTGAATCTTTTGTTCTGCCCCTGAACAGGCAGTTAACCCACTGTTCCTAGGCTGTCATTGAAAATAAGAATTGGTTCTTAACTGACTTGCCTAGTTAAATAAAGGTCAAATAAAAAATATACAAAATATGCCATTGTTGTGTTTTGTACCAATAGATCATACATGAACTGTAGATCTGAAATGGCAATAAAATCAATACCCATTTGAAATTCAGTGACGCTGAAGGTCATGACTAATGGATATAGAAATAATATGAGACAAATTCAGTGCATGACACAATTGCCTCATATGAACACAGTGTCTTTTATCAAGCGTAAGGACATTCCAATCCTGCCATACATATAGATGAATGAAGCGTTTATTCAGTAGCCTATAGACGTGACGCAAAACCAGACTATTACCCGCTGAATGTACCCTGAACGGTTGATTGATGATTCCTTTACTCCGGCCCTCATAATAATACAGATGACAGGGCTAAGATTCCCACTGCACTTCACAAAGAATGGTGACAGTGATGGCCTAACCCCATCTGTGGAACGTGACAGCAGATCTATCTGGGCAAAGTCTTGCATGTTGTACCTTTACCTCAGATCAATACTAGGAGAATAAGGTCTTCTCTCTTTCACAAGGTTCACAGGATGACATTGCGGTAGGGTAGTCTGTGTATTGCAACAGTTATAGTGCGAATGCATGTTGGATTTGGACATAGAATACTTAATTAGAAAAATATCAAATCTTCTTGTTTTTGGTGCTCAATCCGAATTTCAATCTCATCTTTGTTTTGGGCCAAATTTGACTTCATATCCATGAACAGTGCAAAAGAATTGTGCAAAAACCTAATTATAAATCTGCCAACTTGATTTAAGTTGACATTTTTCTTCAACAATGTGTTATAAAGGGGGCACTATTTATGCATTGCTCACTTTAGTAAACTCTGGTTAAATAATCGCCTCCTTATAACGCACATTGTTGAAGAAAAGTTTTAAATTAAATCACACTGCGAGAATATAACAACGTTTATGGTATTTTTTGCACTTTGCAGAATTATTTTGCACTAAGAAAATGTCGCTGCAATGTTCTTTAACTTATACATTCGCCTTCTCTATCTGAAAAGAAATAGGGAAGGTTGAGTGGTTCAGTTTCATTGAATAGGAAGTATGAACCATCATTCAAATAAGCCCAATTTATTTCCCATGGCTTTCTCTTTCCTGATTCATTAGCAGTGGGCTCTCCAATGACCAAATGAAATATAGCTTTCATAGAGCTGTAATTACCTGTGCTGCTAAATGACTGAAGCTCAATCTCAATGGATTCCCCCTACTCGGAAGGACTGCCAACCATCCCCCCCCCCCCCCCTCGTTTAACCTTTATTTAACCAGGAGAAAGACTCAAGGTTAAAAGCATTTTTTTTTTTTGCGAAGGCGACCTGGAAAATCAAACATTTAGTTTTCCCTTTAAGGATCTCACAACATAATATCCCATTTAGTTGATTCAGACACGTTTCTCCTAAGCAATCATATGCACAATTCAATTTCAAAATGTTTCTTGAGAGCTAGCTTGGTCCTTGCGGTCTTGTCATGACGGTTATTATACTGGGTTCAACACTGACATGCAATTAGCTTTCATCTGAAGCACCTGACAGCCTGTGCAAACTGTCATGGTCGGGATTAGAGGGCCCCGTGTCACATTCGCAGAGACCCCAATTCCCGGATTATAACCAACCTGTAATCCACACGACAGAGATTAGGCAAATCAAGGCACTCCTGACTAAACCAACATTTACATCAAGGCAGCCTTGTCTGAGGAAACAGAGGAAAGGCCAAGATTACCTCGCTCTGTTTGAGAGCATGTGAGACATTATTTTCACATTTAGTTTCTTTTTTCCGCTGGTGTTAAATGGAGGTGGAGAAACAGGTTGTCACCAACAGCTATAATGGGGTGAATTTGAAAAGTTTGAGGCATTGCTCATCAGACAGTTCTAAATCTCACCTGTGGCCTCAAACAAACCAGAATTCCTGCACATGATTACACAAATACTGGGATGATTTTATAATGGAGGACATACCCTGTTAAATACCCTACTGAGTCCTATTGAAAACACCCATAGACATAATGTGGTATACACAGTCGATGGATGTACCTGAATGTTATCTCTTCCTGTTAAGGAATCCTTTCCCTAGAGGGAGGAAGATACAGTCTGGTACTGTACAGTAGCTTCCCTTGTGATAAGGAGGATATGCTATAGGTTAAAACCCCAATATAGCAAAAATGTCTTGTTCTGATAAGACAACCTTGGTAGCTAAAAAACACCTAGGAGAGACTATTAAAAATGTGTGAGCTTTCATTTACTGAAATGGTACTGCAGCTGGAACTCGTAGGGGGGTGGGGGTTATAGGGCAGACTTGTCTCTTCCGACAGACTTACCATTTTAGCAACTAAATTGAGTGAATTCTGGGTGCTACATTTGCCGACACTTCCGGTTAAAGAGTCATTAGAGTTGGAATGGTTGGAACCGGCTGTCTCTATTCCTATTCAAAGCAACAATGTCGTCCATCTTGTTTGGGTAGTTTGGAGTTGTTTGTTTTCCATAGCTTGTCTCAGTATTTTGTGTTATAGTGGAACAAAATTGCACCATGTTGATGAATCTACATGAATCCAAGAATCATGGAATACCCATTCTATTTAGTATATAAAGGATCTTCACTGACATGACATACTTCCCTTTCAACTCTCAGCTACCATATGTGCCTAAATGAATATCAGACAGCACCTTACAGCACTGGTCAATCAGAACCATTCAGAATCTGTGAGTCCGCAGGGACATGATTCCATCGTTCAGTGAGCAGAACGTAATTGAATCTAAACGCAGTAAGACTGTACACATCTCCAGGGATATGTTTTAGACCAGATGTGGCCTACTCTTCTCCTGGAGAGCTACTCCCCGCAGGGTTTCGTTCTAGCCCTAATCTAACACTTGATTATACTAATCAGTAGCTCTCCTGGGGGAGCTGGCCATCACTCCTTTAAGGGATAGTTTGGTTGTGCTGATATCCAAATTAATCTTGGAAAATGTTTTCATGGATCAGCTATAGCATTCTCAGAGATGAACAGAGATCAAAGTGAAATCACCAGAGTTACCTGAGGGGGTCAAAGATCATGGGCTTCAGAGTGAGGCATCTCAAGACATCTCAAATAGGTGTGAAATAGAATGGTAGACTATGAAACGTAGCAAACATAGGGCAGTATTGTCGTCGTGAGTTCTGTAGAGGATGAAAACGGTCAGCAGTTGGACTGAGGGTATTACCGTGGCAACAAAAAAATAGCCACTATTTTCTCCAACTCACCCAGAGGATAAATACATAATCACATTATTTCACACACGAGTTGGTTCAAAGGCGTCCAAAATAAGTTTGCGAGGTTCCCATGGGTCTGTCAATCTGTCGAAGGAGCTCGAGGCTTGAGCTTAGGATGCGCCGAGCACGAAACAATTATGAGCACCCCATTAAAGCATGGCGAAGCAATTTGGAGGCGAAGCCTGGAAAAACATTCACATCAAGTGGTACAATTGAGAGTAAACACTTTCTGTACATCCAACACTTCATGTTTACAGTACTGTAGTGACATTTTACATTTAACATAGTATTAGTTTAATATAATTGCATCATAATGCACTCAATAAAAGTGTTCCTTAAAAAAGGAAAGGCTTCATTAGTTCAAGGGATAAAATGATTAGCGAGCCTAGTGAAGTGTGAAATTGAGTTTATAATTTTAAAGACTGCGAATTCAATTCGATAATGGGAATTGTATAAATAATTATTCATAATTCACTTATTTCAATCACTATGCAAATGAAGGGCTGATAACCCAAGGTAACTATTGAAGATTAGTCAACTTTGTGGGATTAAGTTCAAATAATGTGTAAGAGACAAATTGGGACTATTTCTCTTGCTTGCCTGTTGACAGATTTACCTCATGCAGGGTTACTACGTACCAGAAGATTAACACAATTGGGATGTCTGTTATGGCAAACTGTTATGGCTTAACAATGAAGATATTATGTCAAGCTTATCAAAAAGGTGAAATGTCAAGCGTTTGAAATGTCAAACTTTTCAACTGAATTGAGTGACTCAAATGGAAGTCGATTGATTAAAATGAGATCTACAACCAATCGGAATGTGAATGACAAAATGTTTCCCTCTGCACACAACACAATAGTACATCTACTAAAAACAATAGATGAGTAAGTAAAGGTGTAAACGGAAATTTCACAAATGGTTCATCTTCATAATCTCCAGCACCACCCCATGAACATATGGGAAAATGGCGCTTTTGTATGTTTTCAATGACATTATTGGTGTGCACTGTGTGATTTTAACCAATTATTAGTATGCATTGCCCACTAATTGTCTACTAATTGGTTGATGTCATCATTGGAAAGACTTATCTTCCTATGTCTTTTTTACTACAAAACATAGAAACGCTGCATTTCCGCACATGTTGATGATGAAGTGGTTCTGGAGATAATGAATATGAAGTTGAAATATGGTGACATTTCCCTTTAAGAGTAAA
Source organism: Oncorhynchus mykiss (assembly GCF_013265735.2). Lineage (NCBI taxonomy): Eukaryota > Metazoa > Chordata > Actinopteri > Salmoniformes > Salmonidae > Oncorhynchus > Oncorhynchus mykiss. Next base: position 34,492,642 of record NC_048566.1, read on the forward strand.
AGCAAAGACTGGTGCTCTCCAATGTGCTGAAAAGTATACTCAAAATATATATGCAGCATATACATTTACCAAACACTTGTGAGTAAAAAAGTATTTGGAAAAATGCTATGGCACAGGCAACATCTGTACATTTAGCTGGTAGCTTTAGAACACAAGATTTCAAAAGAGAGAAAATTAGATTTTTACTAGATAATTGACAACAAAAACTCAACTTACCATAGAAATGAGTGACAGGAGAACAACGCACCAACATGTGGACTTCATTCCTCTTGGTAGACCTTCACTTTTCATGCCTACCTGTACGCAAATCCCTTTCTTGAAAAATAAAATAAAATGGACTATGTAAAAATGCCACAACTAGAGATAAATGACAAAGGGAAACCCGAGCAAATAGCAGGAATCAATCTTCAGATTGACTGATGGCTGAAAATCAAATGCTCTGTCTATGTTTTGTCTATTGGAAGATGTGAATGATACGTTCTTTGTTGCAGGATTAGTAGCGGTGTTGCGTGAATCGTAGTGCTTGTAGGTCTGATTGTCAGTGTTATGTGATGTTTTATAGAGCGAGAGAAAGAGAAGAGAGAAAGAGGTAGAGAGAGAGAGAGAGGGATAGAGAGAGGCAGGAGGAGGGAGAGAGAGAGAGATAGAGAGAGGGGCGAGAAAGAGTGAGAGAGGCAGGAAAAGGGACAGAGAGAGAGAGAGAGAGAGAGAGAGGGGTGAGAAAGAGTGAGAGGCAGGAAGAGATATAGAGGGAAAGAGACTTCAAGAGAGCCTTGCAATATAACTTTTCATTTGTGTCTAGAGAGACATCTAGTGGTACATCTAACATAATGGACAGTACACTAGAAAGGCATTCATCAACACTTTCACTGTAACCTAGTATGTTTATAACACTTTCTTCATTTATTTTTAGTAATACTTCCGATACAATCTCTACAAAATGACGGAGTCTTATCTTTTTGTACAACACACAGCTTGCTTCAAGAGAACCACCATCAGTAATAGCATACACCCACTTTGCAATATTCAAACTAAACATTTGTGTGCAATACAAAATAAATGTACACATATGTTGATCCTTTTTTTTTTTTTTTTCTCCAAAAATTCAAAAAATATTTAAAAGGGAAAAAAAAGTTAACATTCTCCTCATCAACTGCTCTTCTAGCGATCAGGCAGACTGGTCGAATTCTGCCACTGTAGAACAGCGGCGTCATATTTCCTCTGTATTCATATACTGTACTGACGGCTGCTTAGATGGACCTCGATATATATATACAGAATATATGATGTGATATTGTACGCCGGGAGAACGACTGCATCATTATAATATGTCTAAGGGCACCTATGATATGGGTCATTGTGAAAAAGGGACATTTAAATAGTCTTGTTCCTAGAGCCTTTTGTCCTAGAAAATGGTACCGTTTAACTTCTATCGAAATTCAATCAATCACCAAATTCATCAGTCATTCATCCCATGAATCAATGACATACAGTTTAAACCTGTGCTGCACCCATTATTAAATATGTTGGTTTCATGAATGTATATGGTACTGTAGATAGCTGATCATTGGCAATAAGGCAGAAGTTAGAGTTGCGTGACATTAGAAATTAGATACAAATACAATAGTAGTCACACACATCGTTTTAGCTTTAGAAGGGTTTTGTTTTTTGCGAAAACAAGTTATCTAAAAAATAAGAAAATCAATTTACCCATGTATCTTCCATGTACATATGGGCTATGTTTCATATTTACAACATTTAAACCATTGGAAATATCTCATTGTAAGCAAGAACAGAATCAATGGTCCTCATTTAAGTCATCTGTTCGATTTCATTCGGGCATAGAGAGGGACAATACCAAACAAACTGCAGTATATAGACCACAAAAGATACTGGACCAAAAACAAAACGAGTTGTGACAAAATAAAATCTATACATATTTACTATTGATTCACACCCCCTGTGTTATAGAATGTGGACATCATCTCCAGTTATCATGTATCCATGGTCTTGAAAATGCCTATTATTTTCACATTTAGTTTCCAACTGCATTTGGTTGTGTCTTAAGAGAGGCAATGTTCTATGGCAATACAACATATAAGTCATCATGTGCATATCATGCTGCACTAATATAGTGCAATAATAGTGCCTGAAACAAAGCAAAAGGGAGACAGGCAATAGATCCAGTAACCAGGGATTGTTTCTCATCTTGTGTTCTCGGTCTGTATATGTTTATCCTTCAAGATAGGCCTCTGTCTAGGAATCAACCGGAAACCAAAAGTATCTCTTTGTTTGCGACCGAATGAGATTTCAGTCAAAATCCAGAAAGGAAATGAATCCAAGCCTTTTCATGGAGATTTTCCTCCCCTTCCCTGCGGTGACTTTTGGCAACGTGCGAACCGTCAGTGCATCCTAAGCCTCCAGCTACTCAACGTTTCAGTGACGAGCAGAAAAACACGGCAAAGAAATGAGCTTGTGCTGTTTGTGTTCAAAGACAGAAAAGTTTGTCTCTTAGCAGCAGCCCTTCCATTTGAAAGCAAAAAATGGGCAAACCAAAAAAAAAGGCATTTTCCTCATAGTGAGTGGAGGCTGTGAAGGCTTTTGTTTAAGGAAATATCACAAAAGAAAATGGAAAAGGAGAACTGCTGCTTGAAATGGACTAAACCCAAATATGTCTAAGTGGAGAAATGTTTCCTCAATTCCAATCTCCAATTAACACATGAGGACCCAAAATGGATTCAAGATGGCCGTTGGTCTTCTTCTTCTGATCTGCAAGATGAAAACATCCCTGTCCTTCCTATGATGGGATATGTCTCTTTGTTTTTACGGCAGGTGGGGCAGGTCTCTGGAGGACTAGGCTACCCCAGAGTCCTACATGTCAGCGTCCCCATCATAGGCTAGGGTGAGAGGTTTCAATCGGTTGTTCATTTGCCTCTGTCTCTTTGGTTTCTTTGGCTTTTTGCTAAGAGGAAGAGTAGACAACAGGTTACTACCCTGCCTTACAATCAAGTAAAACACCAGCAGCACTAGAAAGTGGCTATTACTATTATGTCAGTTCTAACATATCGCTGCGATTGTTCCAAATTAATGATATCTCTATAAAACTGACATTTCGGGAAAAGACAATGGGCATATCAAAAAGATAAAAAGCAAGTTAAAAGGTATTAGTATGTTAATTTGCATTAATATCTGTGGCCATGCTTCACTTGACTTCTATGGCTCTGAGCTATAAAGTACCTTTTGTATTGGCTCTGACAGTGCAAGAATATTACAGAGCTATTTAGCAAACATCACCATCCTAGGAAAAGAGAAGCACTATTGTTGTCCTGCAATTGTTAATGCCTCAAAAGATGCATGTGTAAACGCTTACTTCTACTGCATTTGTCCATATTTCTTGATGGTAACGTGAACGTGATCAGTCAAGTCAAGCACCATAATACATGTGTGTGACAATGTATGGTAAATAGAGGATAAACAGGGATGAGATGGTAGAGGGGATTCGATAAAAGCAGGGGAATGTTGCTCCTGCTCTAAAATATGGTAGCTATCTGTCATGGCCACCAGAGGGCAGTATGACATCATCATTGTGCGATTTTACATTCAAGAAAACAAATAAGTCTTCAGGAAAAGGTCAGAATGAGTCTTAATAAGGGTTGAATAAGTCAATGATGGTTACATTAGTTGTCACTAGGCCTGGTCACAGATTTTGTTCCAGGCCAAAACTAACACTTCTAAATTAGCTAATCTTCATCTTGAGATGTTGATTAGTAATTGGGTGTGTTAGGGTCTGGAGACCACTGCCCTAATGGTTTAGGTTAATTATTTGGTGAAGGTAAGCTCATCCTAAAGTCGGAAGCCTACTTACGACCAGGTTCTATCCGGAGCCTACCACCTACAGTATGAGGGACCCATAGAAGGTGATTTCCTGGGACTTCACCTGCACTAGCAACTTCACACAGCTGGTCAAGCGGGACATGTCATGTGACACTGGTGGAGGGGTCACAGGTCAGGGGTCAATGATTGGCACTGCAGCTACTTGTAGAGCTGTCTCTTTTTCCTCTTTAGCCGCTGCTTTGGCCGCTGCTTTGGCCGCTGCTTTGGCCGCTGCTTTGGCCGCTGCTTTGGCCGCTGCTTTGGCCACTGCTTTGGCCACTGCTTTGGCCCAACTCTTGGCAATCGGGGCAGGTATAAGTCAACTCATGTGCATTTTGACCCATCCAGACCACCGTGCCATTGGCGTTGGACTCAGTGGCCTGAAGACGGCGGCGGAGGACACTGTAACTGCTGCTGGCGACAGATGGCATGAAGAAAACAAAACAAACAACAACAAAACAATAAATAAACCAAAAAGATGAGGGGGGGGGGGGGGGGGGGATGAACCAACTAACGACTAAATGAAAATGTTCAAAATCTCAAATCTAATCGGACCCCCCCAAAAAAATGACTACGGGGATTTTGAATGAATGATGAAGGGATGGATGAGTGAAAAAGGACAAGATCAGAGCGGACTCACCAAGCTAGGTATATCATAGACACTATGAACATGAGCAGTACCAGGGCTCCCGCTGTTACACCATATACCCACATCTTCAGCTTGCCATCTGTGGAGGAGGGAGAGCTGTCAGTTCAGCTGGCTACGTGGCTGACGGTGTCCGTAACACAATCAGAATTGGGAAGAACAATTCATTTGTCAAGCACTTTGCCCACGCATCAAGCAGAACTGGATTCTGGAAAGAACACAAGGTTGGTGATGGCATCCTTTTGAAAGAAGTCTTCAGAGCTTCCACTTAGTTCTGCAATTCACAAAATGGACATGTTTGGACATGCAATGTCCTGGACATGGACATGCAATGCAAGGCAACATATGCCCGTTTCCATTCATTTCTGGCTTTGTAGATGTTGGTCTGAATTGTGCTTTGAAGGACATGTCTAGACAGTCTCAACCTGTCAAAAATGGTAAGAGCCCAAGTTCCACTTACTGCCTCAGTGACATGCAGCACTCTAACCAGAAAGCACTGTGGGGTTAACCAAGCATTTTGGTCTTTAGAAATGTTAAATCAGTTCATATTAGCTAAGAGCACACAAGAAAATAGCATAATACATAGTATCTCCTGTATTGGCTACAATCCTGCTGAAGCATCTAGCCAATCATCAGCCAAGTGCTTCCTTTTCATTTCATGCACTTATTTAGCAATGATGAACGAGTAGCAGAGAAACATTTTCCTCTGATCCATACTGCTCCTCCCATCACTTTACATTCTTGCTATATCTACTATTGTCAGAAGTGTGTGCAGAAATGCAACTCTCATAAACCAAAAGCCGTTAAGGCTATTTACTGTGGTCGGTGTAGCTTCACCTGTAAGAAATAATGCCCCTGCAGCATCTCTCTCATTTTCATGGGTTTACTTTTTGTACCCTGCACCTGCAAGTTACTGAACGTGTGTTCACTACATCTAGGCTAGTCACGTAGCTGGTTCACCTGGTCCAAAGGGCTGCAGGTACCAGTTGCGTCCGGTGCGTCCAGGCTGTATGGTGGCAGGCAGGGTGGGGTTGATGGCACGGCTGGTCTTCACGTCAGTCTTCTTGTCCCCGGCTGTGGGGATCTCCAGAATGGGTATGGGGGTGCAGTGGTCCAGCTGGCCACTGGAGGACATCACCTCTGTGTAGCCCTCCTCGCACATACACACACCAGCCTGAAGAGGGCAGTGTTACACAAATATAGTTCACTGCTGTGTTTGAATATGCTAATATCTGTCACATCCTTGCTTCCTCTGTCCTTGTTTCCTCAATTCCTTTCAAAGCTAATTGGAGGAGGAGGTCAGAGGGAGGGACCTTGGATCCTCTCCTTTGATGCACTTTGAAAGGAATTGAGGAGACAAGGATGGAGGAAGCAAGGATTTGACAGGTATTAATGCTTTCAGACACAACCACGGTTGTCAGCTTGTCACTATCTGGCCATGCTAGAATGGACTGGAGTGCAACGCGTTCAGAGCACAAACCTAATCTGAACCACTCGCACTCAACAGACTACCCGTGAACAGCTCACCTCAGTGCAGAAGGACAATGGCAATTGACACGGCGGGTCACAGGAGTTGTTGTCGTCCCCTGGAGGATTGATATGGGGGCATCCTCCTGTAGGTCAAAGGTCACCAAAGAAGGATCAGATGGCATGTGATTGGTAAGATCTTTAGGCTTTGATGTCAACTCTAATAAGGCATATGGAAAGAAGTGCATTAAGGCAAGCACCATTGAAGGTTTAGCAGTGCCTACCTGTGACGTTGAGTCCATCAGAGCGCTGACACCAGGTGACGCGAGAGGAGCCTATCCACGTGCTGCTCATCCACTTGTACTCAAAACACTCCCCATCTGTAAGAGCACAAGACATAATGATCTCGATGAGCCATTAAGCCAGGTACAGAACGGAGCCAAATTGAATTCAGATCAGTTCTACTGAATTAAACGGAACTTCATTGAACAGAGGGTTGTGGTTCGAGTTTTACATTCTGGATGAAAAGCTCAGGCTTTAGCTAGATGGCTTAGCAGGAACGCTGTTAATGTTTTATCAATATCTCCATCAGTGCTCCAAGTGACCCATAGTCTTTAGGGAGCCCTCTGATAACTAATCACCTGCACAACCAGTTCTACTCTATCATAAATGAGCAATCTAACTAAACATTTGGATTTTTCTCTCAGTGCTACAATCAATACAATAGATTTTTATAGTGTCATCTGTCAGGGTATAATGATCTGGGCTGTTAATTCCCCCCCCCCCCCCCCCCCCCCCCCTCTCTATTCCCTATATTGCTTCCTCTACCTCTCCCCTCTCTCGCTTTCACTCCTCTCTCTCCTGTTCTTCCTCTCCATCCCATGTCTCGCTCCATCTCCCCCTGTCTCCCCTTCCTCTCCTTGTTAAAGAGCGCTGGGCCACCCCATCCCCTCATGGGCCCATAGTGATGCTTATAAACCAGGTCATCCCAGCGATGGCTGCCGTGGGGCGGCCGCAGCAGTTTGTGAGAAAATGAGGGACTCCCCAGCCAGAGCCCAGGGGAACGTAGTGGGGGGTTGGGGATTCACGTAACACTGTCTAGTCTAGTCTAGTCCAACCCATGAATAAAATGCCTGAGGGACCATGCTAGTACTGTATAAAAACATGAGGAATTTGTTTTGCCATATTTTGACCTGGTAAAATGAATTCCTCATGTAGAATGTTATTTGACTTCGGTGAAAACATAAAACCTGGGTTGTATTCATTAGGCACCAAATGGAAGAAAACGGACTGAAGCGGGAAGGGACTACCTTAATTGTCCAATAAAAAAAACAACATACATTTTCATCTTCCGTTGCAAAACACTTTGCTCGTGTGCCCTAATGAATACAACCCTGTTCTCCCAATCTCACCAGTGCAAGGTCGGGACTCCCAATCCTGGTCAGGACACAGCTGGACATTCTCGGGCTCCTGGGCCATGACGGCTCGCGAGCGCACCTGGACAGAGCCAAAGTCCACGCCGGCCCCTTTGGCACACACACTCAGACACGGGCTCCAGTCAGACCACTCCATCAGGTAGCATTCACCTACAGAGAGGAGAGAGAGAAGAGAGAGAGAGAACCACACAGCTGTTAGCTTCTTTGTTCCATTTGGAGTCATATGCATAGAGAAACAGAGCAAGAAACACAACTAAAGCTAACCAAGTCAGGCTTATTAAACTCTTGGGGTTGAAGAACGTCTATTACAGCTCAAAGCAGATTGTTGTTGAAGTAATGTATGTGTATATCTGCATATAAAAGAGATGTTATGAATTCACAGCGTGTTGTGCTGTTTTTTTTCTATGCTTTTCTTGTACAGGAATAGGTTCAATCTAGATCTATGCTGCCACCCACACTGTACCATGATGCACAATATAAAAAAAACAACACACCTACATAAGACAGGAGCGCTGTATACAGTTAGCTGGTTGTTTACCTGGACAGGGCAGAACACAGGTCTCCTTCAGTATGATCAGTTTGTCTCTGTTGACAGCCAGCTCCAGACCCCCACACAGCTCCTCCTCCACCATGCTGGCCTCTCCTTCTCCGGAGCCGTCCGACACGAAGCACGTCAGGTTCCGGTAGCGAAGTCCCGCTCCACATACCACCTCCTGGGGGAGACATACACACACACACCCACACACACACACACACACACACACACACGGAAAAGTCAGATCATATCCTCTGTGTAGGTTAACTGAGTACAAGGGTCAAAGAGAGAATAAGACAGTGTGTGGTGTAGCCTACCTCCACTCTGCACTCAGACCAGGGACTGTACTGCCACCTGTAACAGGGTCTAACAGGACAAGGTTTCCACTGCTCCAGCTGAGAGGGACAGGGACGCCCGTCTCCCTGGGACCCCTGCACCACCCCCCTGCTACGCCACATCCTCCCTGGAACACAAAAATGCAGTGACATCATTAATGTGAGACACTCACTGGACAATTAGTCTTGTACAGATGTAGGATCTTAATTTGATCACCCTGTTGCAGGACAACTTTCTGGCAATACCGTGTAGTGTATTTGAGGTTTAAAAGGCTCCTGACGTTTGTAATTTTTACTTTGAAATTTCAGACTTCATTTTTCCCCTTATGAAAAAAAATCTATCAACACCTTCAAAAATGTCCATGAATTATAATCCAGATAATAATTCACATTTCCTGTTGGTGAGTGTTATTTTCCTGCTGTAGCTAAACTGACTCAAATGAAGATTCTACATCTGCAGTAGTTACAGTATCGCATCTACCTAAAGACATGTAGAAAGTCTGCAGACGTTGAAGACTATTTCATTCAGAAAGGAAGCTTTGACTGTGATTTACATCCACATATGACTGATGTCTGAATAGGGAGATGCATGAGCTCCGTCTAGACAAACGCAAGTCAATTATGTGTTGTTCCTTCCTTAAGAATGGAGCAGTCTGCTAAAGTTCATCCTTTGTTTGAATGTCAGGTCATTCACCATTCAATTGGCAAAGAAATGTAATTACCGTATAGGCCTACAAACAGTTAGTGTGTATTTATGTACATATGTATTCGTGTGGACTCCTGTGCGTCTTTTGCGTGTGTGTTACTATATTATTTATAGGTTACTGTATTAGTCGTCCCTAACTACTTGACAAAGGCAGCTCTTGAAAAAGCCTGCTACACTGTTCTGTGCTCCAGCCATATTGATTACCTCTCCACTTCCAGTCCTCCACTTGAGCAAAATGACTTTTCCTTTCTGTTCGGACAACTACTGCCTTCCTATTATATGACAGGACCATATGAGGTGGTGAAGTCTCTTGTGTGTAATGGATCGGGTGGGCTGCAGTTTGAGCATTTCGTAAGCCTTCTTGATTCTAAAGGGCTTTGCAATGTGATGTATACAGTAGATTTACTAAGAGTGCATCATCTCAGATGAAGTATAGGCATTAAGATAGCTTTCTCTCTCTCACTCACACACACACACACACACACACAGATTGTGATTTGCTGTAACACACTGGTACTTCAAGTACTGCAGACTCAATTTCCACCTCTCCCTCGCATTCATTCCTCTCTTTCCACCGCTCTCGTAGAAACCCATCTCATTGCTTCCATGCCACATGCTCTTTCAAACCCCTTACCCTTTCTCCGTCTCTGTTTTGCAATTGGTCACACATAACAGCTCATTTTCCAACACAGAGCCAGCAATCCTCTCCCTCAACCAAACAACAAAGAACACCTGCTATCCTTATCAGACGGTAAAATACAGCACTCTCTCTCAGACATAATTCTACCTCACACCCTGTTCTAGCCAACAGAACATCCTCTATAGATCAGGTGAGGATCCCCACTGCACCTTTAACCACTATTAAAACACTTATCTCTTGCCTGTGATTTAGCTGCAGGTGCTAGAGGCTACAGGCTGGCTGTTACTTCAAAGGGCTTCCCACAGGGCCGCTAGCAGACAGACATAATAGGACAGAATCAATTGTCTGATGCCGCACAACAAACAAACAACAAAGGACAGAGCAGTCACTTTACAGGGCGACGTATGAGGCAATCTCTCTCAGTTCAATGAGCAGTCTTGCTATTTTTTTTTGGGGGGGGGGGGGGGGGGGGGGGGGGGGGGGGGGGTTCTCCCAACCCATTAAGAGTGTGATGTGTCTCAAACGGGCCGGTGTTGTTTTTGTAGGTGCAGACGGAGATCCCTGTGATCGCTGGTCATCTGACAGCATAAAGGAGCTGTTGATTTAACATGGGTTAATAGCACAGCGAACGTAGGGAGATGTGCATTCTATTATGTAAGGCCATTGGTTGAACGGAATAGAGTGAGATTGAAGACACTGTATGAAGGTGTTAAATGCCATTTGTCTTGTTTGTAATCTTTGTTTTTTCCCAAACCATGGCTGCCTGAGATATTCTGGGATTTCAGCTTGAATAGGATATTTGTGGCAAACAAAGCATTCAACTGCAGAACATTCATACGTTCCTTCTCTAACCCATGCACTGCATCTCATATTGAAGCAATATTCATATAACCACCAAGATGAGTCTGGTTTGATGACCCTCTGGAGAAGTTAACCCATTAAGTGTCCTTCACTTCTTCTTCTTGACCATCTCAGACGTTCAAGTAGGAGCCGTTGACAGAATAAGGATATAGGAGGAGAATCAGGTCTTACCATCCAGTCCACACGTGTGCGAGCATTCTGACCAGGCCGACCAATCAGACAGCTGGCAGTTGACGGGACACTCCACCACACAGGAAATGTTCATTTGCCACTTCCTCTCCAGGCTCAGCTATGAAAGAGCGGGATCATTATCACTCAGTAACAGTATCAGTCACAACACCTATCATAGTGGGGTTTTGCAACAGACTGTTACAGCCAGCCCAGACCCACTACTTCTTACTTCTGTCTGAACCCTAGGGTAAACAGCCTATAATTCCCAGGAGCTGCTGGTTCTGTTCTGGCACAAGATGGGCACCCGGCTTGTTTAAACCCTATTATCCCTGATTGAGCCGGACTGAAACTGGGCCATGGGTTCAATAGCAGTGAGGTTAGTTTTTCCACTACAGCCTGCAAGGGACAATTTGAGAGCGTCTGAATGGATTATGAACAAACGGAGTTGAATCTGATGGGGCTACAGCAATCCTCATGTGTAAACACTTCTAAATGTTTTATGGAGATGCTGTATATGCCTGTCATTTTATTTGCCTAGAATCACTTGTGGCTGATACTGATCCAAAGAGATAATACATTATGTTACTGCTGCTCTGCTGAGCTAAATTAGTAATACTCCAAGGACACACAACTTCAAAATATTGACAGTACAGATGGTTCAGTTACTCTGGAAACGGTCCAATTTCTATATCACTAGTATTGACTCAGTATTGGCTTTCATCATAGTGGACCTGAATTAGGGCGAGGATTGTAATCAGGAGTTGGGGATAGAGCTTTTAAGAGGGCCTCACCTCCTTACAGAACTTGAGGTCGACAGACTTGCCGTCGCTGCGTACACAGTCCAGCATCCGCGTCTTGATGCCATTCCCACACACAGCATTGGCACTTAGCTGACATGTGCTCCAGTCTGAGGGGAAAAGGCAGACCAGTATGAAAATCACACTCAAATTCAAGACAAACTCACAAACATACACTGAGTATAATAAACATTAGGAACACCTTCCTAATATTGAGTTGCACTCCTTTTTGCCCTCAGAACAGCCTCAATTCGCCGGGGCACAGACTCTACAAGGTGTAGAAAACGTTCCACAGGGATGCTGGCCCATGTTGACTCCAATGCTTCCCACAGTTGTGTCAAGTTGGCTGGATGTCCTTTGGGTGGTGGACCATTCTTGATACAAATCAGTGTGCCTGGCATCTACTACCATACCCCGTTCAAAGGCACAATTTTTTTTGTCTTGCCCATTCACCCTCTGAATGGCAAACATACACAATCCATGTCTCAATTGTCTCAAGGCTTGATTATCCTTCTTTAACCTGTCTCCTCCCCTTCATCTACATTGATTGAAGTGGATTTAACAAGTGGCATCGATAAAGAGTCATAGCTTTCACCTGAATTCACCTGGTCAGTCTGTCATGGAAAGAACAGGTGTTCTAAAATGTCTTCTATACTCAGTGTACTGTAGGGCCCGAACCAATGATTTATATATACACTAGATGGCTAATAGGTAGCGCTGATTTGAAGCCACCACACCACCATTTTACTACCCTGCCCACCGTTGTAAAAATAAGCTATAGAAATTCATTTGAATTCATTTCTACATTCGTTTTTACCAAATTGATTCTATTACAGACACCTTAATGCATACTTTGAAATTATTATTATGTGAGATAAACATACAAATAATAATAAAATAAATATGTAAAAACATTTTCTTTAAAGTATCATTTTTTGATAGTAAAGTGTTGCTGTGCCAACTACAATATTTAAATACTTAAATCCATGTTATTTCTTCCTTGAAACATTTAATAGAAATACTGTAAAGAGTTCCCTTATATTCATACGGAGGACTCGTTCTTCTGGGTAGTACCAATATGTCCGACCGGTACCTTCAAAGCCTTTCATTTGGCCAATAAACAACATCCGTAATCTAGTGTTTACATACATCATTGCCCCAAACCAGACTTGAGATATATGTGCAAAGCTTCAATCATTGGGCAAAGGGTACATTGGATGTCAAAGCCTGTTTAAGGCAGTGTCAACCCCAAGCCCTTTTCTAAAGTTAGGATATTTACTCAGTTGAGTTTGATGGCAGTTGATTCAGTCTGGCAACAGATGCATAGAGAACACCTCTAACACTTGAACTGAACAGAGTCATGACTGCTGGTAACACCTGCTCTGCCATGCTTTTGACAGCTGAACTAGGACACGTGACGGAGGAGCACGTAAAAAGATCAAAAGGAATTGTGGAATTGTCATACTTGCATAAAAATAAAGATACCTTAATAGAAAATGACTCCAGTGAAAGTAAAAAGTCACCCAGTAAAATACTACTTGAGTGAAAGTCAAAAAGTATTGGATTTTAAACATACTTAAGTATCAAAAGTAAATGTAAGGGATGAAATAGAAAGAAGTAGAAGTATATTATATTAATCAAACCAAATGGCACAATTTTATTTAAAAGAAAATGTATGTATAGTTAGGGGCACGCTCCAACACTCAGACGCCATTTACAAATAAGGTGTTTGTGTTTAGTGAGTCCGCCTGTCACGCCCTGATCTGTTTCACCTGTCCTTGTGATTGTTTCCACCCCCTCCAGGTGTCGCTTAATTTCCCTGGCATATTTATCCCGTGTTTCCTGTCTCTCTGTGCCAGTTCGTCTTGTATGTTCAAGTCAACCAGTGTGGTTTTTCCCTGTGCGCCTGCGTTTCTATTCTCTTTTACTAGTCCTCCCGGATTTGACCTTTGCCTGTTTTTCTGTACTCCATTCCCGCCTGCCTGACCATTCTGCCTGCCCTGACCTCGAGCCTGCCTGCCATTCTGTACCTCTGGAACTCTGAACTGGTTTTGACTTTCTGCCTGTCCGCGACCATTCTCTTGCCTACCCCTTTTGGATTGTTAATAAACATATTGGACTCTAACCATCTGCCTCCTGTGTCTGCATCTGGGTATCGTCTTGTGCCCTTATACCGCCAGATCAGAGGCAGTGAAGATGACCAGGGACGTTCTCTTGATAGCTGTGTGAATTGGACCATTTTCCTGTCCTGCTAAGCATTCAAAATGTAAGGAGTAACTTTGGTTGTCAGGGAAAATATATGGAGTAAAAAGTACATCATTTTCTTTTGGAATGTAGTGAAGTAAAAGTAATCAAAAACATAAATAGTAAAGTACAGATACTCAAACTATACACTAAAACTTAAGTACTTTGCACCACTGTTCAAGAGAGACATCAAGTTGTGTTGTGCCCCTTTCACATCTCACATAACTAATTTTACAGACACCACCTTGACTTTGCAGTTCAACCTGTTTAATACAGACCCAAAATAAACGAGCCTCTGAAGTGAAGCATATCATTTGAATCCAGAGAAGTTGGAGTCCCAGAGCCCCCAGTCAAATAACCATGTGGCTCTAGTTAAAGCCAGGAAGCCTGTCTACCGCTGAGGGGCCCGGGGATCACTCAAACGCCTGCAACACTCTGACAAAGATGAGTGGCTGTTTTTAAGCGGCTGTTTTGAGAGCTCAACTCCTGCTGCAAAGCTTTGTGGCACTCGGGGGAGTCGAAGAGGGAGATTGTGGAGAGAGAGACAGAACGATTCAGACAAGCAGAGGCAAGATGGTTCCTGGCAACATGAAATAGAGCATTTCCAGTAATGATCTCTACTGGTATTTTATTTACATAGTTACTGTGTGGCCCTGAAAGGCCTGGGTGCCGCTGGGAGAGGAGCGCTACAGATTAGCAGTGAAGTGAGCAACAGACGGAGAGAGGAGAGGGAGAGAGAGCTACAATATTGAAGATAACACTACAAATCTCTGGAATCACAGAGGAGCCACCAAAAAAAGACTGTGCAGTTTAATTGGGGCAAGTACTTTTGGAGTAGAACTAGATAGAGTGTGCAATTGGAGTAGCTGCACCAAGAGTGTGCAATATTAATACACTGCCTTATAGTGTGTATATAGATATTTTTTAAACTGCAATGGTTGGGAAAAGTTATTTCAGTATGAGTAAAACTACAACACTTATAGGCCCAGTGCAGTCAAAAACATGATTTCCCTGTGTTTTATATATATTTCCACCATATGAGGTTGGAATAATACTAGGGAATTGTGAAAATGATGATTAATGCCCTTTAGTGTAAGAGCTGTTTAAAAAGACCACCTGACATTTCTGCTTGTTTTGGTGGGATGGAGTCACCAGGTGGTTAATAAGTTAATACACCAAGAAATTGTTCATGCTAAGAAGCTAGTTTTGTTTCTTTTTGACCATTTTGATTGAAAACAGTCACATTAAGGTACTTAATTGTTACCCAGAAATGATTTGATATTGAGGTAAAAACGGCTGCATTTGGGCCTTTAAGTAACAGTGTAAGTAGATAGCCACTGATGAGGGAAAGTAGCTACTTATAGACAAACTAAATGGAAGATGTCAAAGTGAGATGTTCTGCGATTCTTTCGTTTTTATTTATTTATTTTTTTTACCTGTGATGTTGTAGAAATAGTGAAAGCAGTTCAGGTTCAGACTACATGGCTCCTTCTCTGTGGTGTCTGGACATTGTCTCCCTTCTCCAGGTGACCGGATGGCGTAGGCTGTCCGTTTCCTGCTGTTGTTGTAGCTGCATGGCTGAAAGGTAGGCACACTTTCACGTCAACATGGAGGGATTGAGCAAAAAAGAGGGAGGGTTGTGCATTTTTCTTATAGCTTAAATGATATACAAGTCCATATTGCAGCAAGTGATAAGAATTCTACGTAGACTGATCACTGAGCTGGAACTTAAGCCCCTTTTCAATGGAGAGCCCTTGCCACCGTGATGTCCATATTTATTGAACATAAAAGTCGATTCAACTGTGTGAATTTGCGGGCTTCTGGATTATTTCCCAGTTCTTTCTCCATATTTAATTGTCCTAAATAAAAGTGGATTAAAATTCCATGTTCTGATTCCATGTTCATGCCATTCCCAATTCCCAGGGCTGCCAACTTTTCCATATCCTCTCTACTGGCATTCCTGGAATATGTCATGCTTAGGAATTGTGTGGAAAAACGTTGAGGATGCTTCTCAAATAGATTTTCCATCCTAACATTCCTTCCATTCCATGTACACAGTGTGAGAGTGGGAAAAACACTGCCTCTGGAATACCTCCATCGCTGTAATGTTTTATTCGTCATGAATAAAACATGGAACAAGTCCCACTGGTACCAACGCGACTCCATGTTGAGATTGGAATTGTGGGAAGTCAGCATGTCAAGCACTTAAAGAGAATGGGGTGTGATTAACAATGGCTGGTGCCCTTTCAGGAAAACAGCAGGTGACGTCAAAATAGTTCCATCGCTCTTTTACAACCAATGAAATGTGTCAGAGGGGGAGGAGTGGACAAAGGCAGTATCCCCTGTTACTGCGGTTAACTAGTGGACTACTGGATGCCTCACAAGTCCTCAACTGGCCGCTTCATTAAATGGTACCAGCAAAACACCAGTCTCAACGTCAACAGTGAAGAGGCAATTACGGGATGCTGGCCTTCTTAGGCCCTAAAGCAAGGATATGCATATTCTTGGTACCATTTCAAAGGAAACACTTTGAAGTTTGTGGAAATGTGAAAGGAATGTAGGAGAATATAACACATTAGATCTGGTAAAGATAATACAAATAAAAAAACTTTATTTTGTATTTTTTTGTACCATCATCTTAGAAATGCAAGAGAAAAGCCATAATGTATTATTCCTGCCCAGGTGCAATTTAGATGTTGGCCACTAGATGGCATCAGTGTTTGTGCAAATCCAATGATCCAATGAACCATTGCATTACTGTTCCAAATTTTGTATCAAGACTGCCTAAATGTGCCTAATTTGTTAGGCACATGTTCAAAATTGCGCACGCTCCTCAAACAATAGTTTGATATTCTTTCACTGAAATAGCTACTGTAAATTGGACAGTGCAGTTAGATTAACAAGAATTTAAGCTTTCAGATATGTCTATGTCCTGGGAAATTGTCTTGTTACTTACAACCTCATGCTAATCGCATTAGCCTATGTTAGCTCAACCGTCCAGTGGACACCGATCCCAAATAAGTTTTAATCAGAACAACAGTTTTCAGCTGTGCTAACATAATTGTAAAATAGTTTTCTAATGATCAATTAGCCTTTTAAAATGATAAACTTGGATTAGCTAACACAACGTGCCATTGGAACACAGGAGTGATGGTTGCTGATAATGGGCCTCTGTTCGCCTATGTAGATGTTCCATAAAGAATCTGTTGTTTCCAGCTACAATAGTCATTTACAACATTAACAATGTCTACACTGTATTTCTGATCAATTTGATGTTATTTTAATGGACAAAAAAAATGTGGTTTAGTTTAAAAAAACAAGGACATTTCTAAGTGACCCCAAACTTTTGAACGGTAGTGTATTTCTTTTTGATTCTTTTTCTGCTTCCGGGGTGGAAGAAATATCACACTGTGAAAGATTCACAATCCATTTATACTAAGACAAACAAACTCCTTATGTTAGGTTCCAGTCTCTTTCAAAAAGTGAGAAATGGGTACCACAGTTTAAATCCCAGGACTTCATATCACAGAATCAGTGGGTGAATTTTAAAAAACTATCCTACAGATCCAAGGTCAGTTCTTACCACAGAAATGTACTAGTGGTTCTTAGCAGGCTGCAGCGACTCCAGAGAGGCCAACAATTTTGTACACATCCAGGATACCTCTTACCACAGCCATCACATACACATCATACATACATGAATAAAGATGACTGGTCTCAGACCAGTTATTCTTACCAGGCTGCAGCGGTTCCAGCTGCTCCAGTCAGAGAGGACACAGTCCTCGGGGCAGGGCAGCCGGCTTCCCCGCGTCCCCAAGGGCATGTCCTCCGGGTCACACAGGTAGTCCTCCACCGACTCAGATGGACCGTCAATAGTGTTCAGCATACACCTACGGGATTGGCCCAGAGATGTGTTCATATGACCTTACATAGTCAAAACGTTTTCCATTCAAATCAGCTGTCAATCAAATGCAATATATACAGCATATTTAAATGCATATGTTGAGGACCATGGATTTCTACTGTGTGTGACACAACGGTCTTCCTATGAGGGAGTAGAACATTGCTTGGGATGGTTTTATTTAGTGTAAAGTAGTGTGATGTAGTGAAATGGTATAGTACCTGACTTTGCGGGTCTGGACTCCCTCTCCACAGTTCTCCTTCAGGTCCAAGTTGCTGACCTTCCATACACTCCAGGGCTCAGCCACCCACACATACTGACTACAGTCACTAATACATGGCACAACCTCATACACCTGGGGGAAGGCACCAGGCAAGGGATTTGACATGAATGTGTCTATGGTTATTACCTCCGTTATCATTGAGTTTGTGTGACAAGAATAGCGTCAATGATATTACTGTGTTGAGGTGATTAAGATATTACCAGAGGTGTTTTGTTAGTGCTTAGGTCTATCCTTTTTTGATCCTACCTCGCTACATCTAGGAATGTTCTGTACAGTATTATGCAGAAAAATAGATATTCTGTATGTGGGACATTGTTGACAATATGAATTCATAATACTGAAAAGGGTCTTACCTGGGCCTATTGTGTTCATCCGTATCCCGTGTGCATTGTGGAATGAAAGTGGGATAGATTTAGTATAATTGGTATAAATGCAAATATTTGGTATAATTTGGTATAAATGCAAATATGGAACTGCCACGATCAAACATTTGATTAATGTGACATTGGAAATAAAAGCTTCCTTCTGTGGAGTCCCCTTAAGAGAATTCAAACACTGAGAAACAGATCAACATGGCTTGAAACGAATCCACTTCTCTGAATCTATTTCTATTCATATCGAAGGTAAAATATTTCACTTCTCAAATCAGGAATCAGCCAGCTCACAGAGGCATTAGTGTGGATAGATCCATTTATGGCATCCATTCCTCTGGCTCTCTATTCTACCCAGCAAAAGCAATTTGGCAATCTAGAGAGAAAGTAACGGAGAGTAATGCAAACTGAATATTTTCATAAATATTTAATTTGTTTCTCTCTCCTATGTGTTTGTAATAATGTGTTTCTAACACAAAAACGTTTTTATTTATCACAAATAGTGCCTGAAAAAAACAATATTTATATTAGGAAAAAATGGCATCCATATTAGGAAGTCCCTCAGCTGTCAGACAAAATTCTTACAAGTAAACATTAACTAATTTCTACATTAGACAGTCTTGTGAGTGTTTCTCGTGCTGTACCTGGTTGATGTGGTCCAGTTTGGGGCAGGGTCGCCCTCCGTTGTAGGGTTTCTCCCGGAGCCACTTGGAACGCACTTTGACCCCGCTACCACATGACTTGCTGCAGCGGGACCAGTTGGACCACTCGCTGAGCTTACAGTCTGACGGACAGGGGATGATGCATGCCTCCTCAATGTAGCCTGCATGGAGGAGAGAGAGAGTGGTGTGAGAAGGGCCAGGAAAAGAGGGGCCCATAGAGGCCATCAGGAGCCCTTCCTTTCCAAGGTATAGCATCTATTTTGGTCGGATTGCGATAAGGTTATGACATACGATAAAACTTAATGGCATGTTCATGACATTTTCACGGAGGAATTAAAAGTACTGAGCAAAAAATAAAGTGTTACCCTTTATGTTTTTGTTTTCTATAATAAACAATAATATAATAATAAACTTGTGTGTCTTGGAAATATTGTATGTGCAACTTGGAGAAAATCCAAGGTTTTCCGTTATCACATGACCAGAAAACCGATACTAGCACCAACAACATGAGCAAATAATGACTCAACTGTTGATTCACAGAGACTGTCGCTTTTGTGCTAAAACAATAGAGCTACACTTCAGGGTCTCATATGAAGCTGTTATATGAAGTTGGAAAATACACTTGAGCAGTGGTTTGGGTCGACTGTAAGCTTTTTCATGTAATCTATGTTTCCTCAAGTGGCTGATAGGGTCATGACATGGTAACTGGGTCTGGCTGGCTTAAGCATCTTACTCTGCTTATTACTCCTGTTTATCTGGATCCCTACATCCCCAAGCCCTGATATCCTGTGTCTGTCTCGACAAAACACACAGAGGTCGCAGTCTAATTCACTGGAAGAGGTTATCCATGTGAACCACTGGCTACATTTCAGTGGAGAACAACACGTTCCTTCTCTATGCTTTCACGAGACAGTTGTTAATGAACTGGAATGTACAGTTTTTCCGTATACGTGTGAGGGCTGGGTCTGAACTGAAGCTTCAGGGTTGAAGGCCTGAGGCTGTACTATTGTATAACAGCATTTCCCTGTGGCCTCATCCAGATTTAATTGGAAAACATCTAAATCAACGAAGTGAACACATAAGGAGACTCAATGAAGTGTTTGTGCATGAAATTCACTTTTTTGACAACATTCTGTCTTCCTGAAGACTCTCTAGGTGCTGGAAGTGTGATTGATTGGAAGCCCTGGCTACTAATCTGCTACCATTGTCAGCAGTATTTAACCCTGGAATCCTGTTCAAACATAGGAGTGATGGGACAGACCACGTGACAGGAAGACAGGAAGACCACGTGACAGGAAGACCACGTGGTAGGGAAAGAAGCCTCTCCGATCCCAACAAGGGTGACCCTAGTGGCACAGTGACACGTCTTATTGTCATGTGACATTCCATACACTAGTGGAGGCTGGTGGGAGGAGCTATAGGAGGACAGGCTCATTGTAATGGCTGGAATGGATGAATGGAACGCTATCAAACACATCAAATCCACACGGAAACCACAGGTTTGAGTCCAGTCCATTTATTCCATTTCACAATGTAATTGGGACAATCTTTTAATGTTGCATACCTGTCTCATTAAACGCTTTCAATGTCTAATTTATAGTTGGTTAGAGCTATTGACATTTTAAAATATTGTAACATACACACTGTGTGATCTAGTGATGGTCCCTAACTAGCCCCTTACGGATAACGAATGTCAAACCAAATTGACCATGGGCATTACGATGGGTCACGTGCAGCTACGCGTTTCTGAGTTGATGATTACTTGGGTGCTGCCGGCTGTGGGCAGGATTGAAATAAACCCAACCCAAGGAAAACATACACGCTACCCTTCATTCCGTGACGTACCATTGTTTTCCTAATTATCTCTCAAATCTCAGTTTGGACGTGACTGACTGTATGTGCAAAATTATCCTACTTACACAAATTTTGACACTAGAACAAATGTTTCTGACTAATATCGATGCCACATAGGCTATTTTCTACCAAAGAAGTTGTTTATTGCCTTCAATTTCTCTTTAAGCCAGCCCAATGAACTGAAATCATCCCTTATGCCATGTAGTTCATGGACCCTCGCAAATGTGTTCATCCCCTATACATCTGCATTCAACCCCCTGCTACAGTTCTGTTCCTACAGTGCCAATTCCAATCAGTGGAATTAGAACCAGAGAAGGTCTATAAATGTCTGATTGCTACTACAGCTACAGTGTAAAGACAGTTTCAAACCAAAACACATTTTCATGTATAGTTGTCCGCTGTGTGTATATAGGGGTGTGGTAGAATGGGAGGATATGAAGTGGGAGAAACACTGCATATTGTATCACATTTCTTGAGGGATTCATAGAATGGATGTGTTGCTGTTTAATCAGAACTTTTCTGTTCCACAGCACAGCTTAGATTTAGCACAACCCATTGCGTTCACCAGATTTTTTTTGCTGCATCATTTCAGCAGTTTGGAAGTGCCCCAATCATCTTTTAATACCATGACAGCCCCTCTTCCTCCCACTACATTAGCTAACCCTAATCCTCAACAGCACTCTCCTGCTCATGTAGAGAAGTTCACTAGCCCTTACAAATATGTCGGCCCCCAATCGCCTCCAACTAAACCACATCACCACCACAACAACAATGCTAGAGGTTACTGGTCCTTACCAACATGTCAGCCTTACTACAAGCCTTCACCTGTAGCACAGATTCCCACAGTGACCTCACTCCCTCTTAACTACCCAATTCATGTCAAGCCAAGGCCAAGCCTCCCCCATAGTGTATAATCATAGAAAAGGGCATGGCCGAGTTACAAAGTACAGAATCCATACTAGGAACGTTGTCAAGGTGAGCCGTGAGGTCTGAGGAGGAGGAAGGTTCCTAATATGGATTCTGTACACATGGTCACTAGTCAGTATCCCAACCAACACCTCTTAACCCACCATGGAGACTTGAACAATTCACATGTGAAACGTTAACCCAAAAAGAATAGGGGAAAACTCCACAGACTCCAACAAATCAGCAGTAGATGATCTTGTTTCGTTAAAGCATCACCGCTTGACTCCAAAACTTTAAAAGGACTTTGTATGTCGTCGCGGTGAGCAACACAGCCTTTTAGCGTTAGTCCTCGCTTCTATTGATATCTGGTGAGAATAGAGATAACTACATTCGATGATCTCTATCACAGCCTGGGGAAATATGTCACTCTACACACAGTGATGGAGAGGACAGTGTTTCCTCTTATATTAATAGTAACCCAGATGATGGGAGGAAGACAGAGGGAGAGAGAGAGGGAGAGAGAGCAAGAGATATAGAGAGAGAGAAAAAGAGAAAGGGAGATGAACACTGTGACTGACCCAAACTTAAGGAAAGATTTGACTATGTACAGACTCAGTGAGCATAGCCTTGCTATTGAGAGGCCGCCGTGGGCAGACCTGGCTCTCCAGAGAAGACAGGCTATGTGCACACTGCTCACAAAATTAGGTGGAAACTGAGCTGCCCTTCCTAACCTTCTGCCAAATGTATGACCATATTAGAGACACATATTTCCCTCAGAGTACACAGATCTACAAAGAATTCGAAAAAACAAACCCGATTTTGATAAACTCCCATATCTAGATGAAATACCACAGTGTGCCATCACAGCAGCAAGATTTGTGACCTGTTGCCACGAGAAAAGGTCAACCAGTGAAGAACAAACACCACTGTAAATACAACCCACATTTATGCTTTAACCATTTGTACATCACTACAACACTGTATATATACATAATATGACATTTGCAATGTCTTTTTTTCTTTTGGAACTTCTGTGAGTGTAATGTTTAATGTTCATTTGTATTGTTTATTTCACTTTTGTATATTATCTACTTCACTAGCTTTGGCAATGTTAACACATGTTTCCTATGTGTAATCTCAGTTACAAAAACACATTATTCTAGAACACTATCAATAATTCCTTCCATAATAATATACAGTATACCTTGTCCCACAAACGTCCCAAAGTTGGGCTCCAGTCATACCCACTCCCAGGCTCTTACTAACTGAATCTCTGAGTCATAGCTTGGTCTCTGTTCAGAAACGCATGACACTGATGTGTTCATTTCTCCATCTCGCTCTGTGCTACTGCTTATATCAGTGCATGTCTTCAAAATTCAACTATTCTAAAAGCAATTTGTCTGCATGTGTCAAATTAGAGATGGTATCGAGTGTTCCTTTGCGCTTCATGTTTTAAGAACATGGAGATAAGAGCGATTCAGATAAGAAAAGTTCAGACAGGAATGTTAGAGAAACGAAATCATGTCAAATTCAGTTTTAAAAATAGTAATATTCATGAGAGTTCGAACTTTGAAAGTGGTGAAACAACTTCAATTCCTATACAGATATCGCAACGTTTTGTACACGCAGTGCTTACTGAATAACTGAAATCATCACTGGAGAGAAACCTAACAACCCAGTCGACCCACATCCCCGCCCTTGGCATCAAACCAAGCACTGTAGCTGTGATTTGGGGCAGATTTGGTGCTGGCAGTCATTATCAGAGATCAGGGGTCATGGTTAACGGAGCAACGCATGATGCCATTAGGTTGCACTCTCTCTGTGTGTGTGTATTAGTGTGTGAGTATTAGTGTGTGTGTATTAGTGTGTGAGGGACTCAGGAGGGATTACAGCTAGTCAACTTCCCCCTGGGGGGTACACACACACACACACAAACACACACACACCCAACAACTCCATCCCACCGTGGCTGTTGCATCGTGAGGTCTCCACCAGTCTGTTGTCCTGGTCGTAACACACCATGGCCTGGTAGCGGTAGCCCTGGCCACACTCCTTGATGTTCCCCTGGACCTTCATGCCCAGGAGGCTTTCCACCCGGTCTCCCCCGGCCAGGATGCAGTCGGACCAGTTGCCCACGGGCTGGGCATTGTACTTGTCACACGGGCAGTACTGGGTCTCGCTCAGAGGGTACATCTGGGTGTTCTTACACTTGTCCTTCTTCTTGCTTCTCCCTGCGGTGGAGAGAGGATAGGGGTTAGTAGGTAGGACGTTTGTGTTTGTGTGTGTCTGCCTGCCTGCCTGCCTTCCTGTCTGTCATGTGCAATTTTAAAGCTGAACTCCATCCTGTCACTAGGCATTAATATGCATCATTATGTTCTCATTGAGTAACATGTAAATATTCCACATCCAGATTAATTGGACTAGACCTCGTTAAAATTCTCAGGCTGCTCCCCAGAACAAGAGACTTGATCTAATAGTTGCTAACAGCATCTATGCTGCACTCGAGCAGGCTACATGCTACTTACCCTTCTCGCAAGGTCATAGCGTAAACTGAATTAGTCATGCTTCTTATAAGCTATAGAACTTCCTTAATGGACTGCCACTGTGCAGTCCATTCCTCAGTCTATTCCTCACCTACGAGTAACCTCTTCCTGGTTCGGACCCCCACACAGTCAGCTGTGCAGGACGAGAACTTGGACCAGTTGGTGAGCTGGCAATCGTCCTGGCATGGAAGCTGGCACCGCTGACTGATGGGGGGCATGGTGTTGGCAAACTTCAGACACTCTCCAATGTCTGCCTGCACTCCGTCCAGCTGGCGACAGGACACGGCTGTGGGGGGAAATCAAAGGCACAGTGTCCCTTACAGGGTTGGTGGCCATTTTGTCTGGGTCACAGAGATTTAGCAGGAATGGAGACATTGATTGGTTCGGTAGGGTTGCAGAAAAGGAGTGCTATGTAATACAGGGTGGTTGTCAGTTGAACACAGCCTCAGGCAGACAGTTTTTTTTATACTGCCAGTAACAACTCCAAAAGAAGAATTATGGTAAAATATAACTAACAATCAATACAGGTTCAATGTTAATATGTCAAATATGTTGTGTTTTGATTAAAAGGACATAACTGGAGATATTGCAATACGTGCTTTTCGTTACGCTGTAGACACTCGAGATAAGACTATTTTTCTACCCCCAAAGTAACCTACAAGCAGAGTTCTGCTCAAACTCACTCGGGCCTCTGTTGACTCTATACGTTTGGATTGCTGTAGCCTGTTGATATGTGTGGGGTTGTTTGTGGTGGCATGTGTGTTGACAGTGAGTGTGACTGGCGGTCAGGAGTGTTCCAGGTCCCTCCAGGTACACAGCAGTGAGGCGCTGTGATAAGCTGTGAGACGCCCCAGGGGTAAAGAGACACTGTGTCTCAGCATGTCTCAGAGAATGACAAGCAGTGACCTGGATTCTTTAGAGCCCAGGGATGTTAACGTCTACCATCACAGGCTATGAGAGTCAGCCCAACGCTACAGGAGGATTGGGGATGTCAGATCGTTTGCGTGAAGAAAAGGAAATTGTAATGTGTCTCTTTCCATTTATGCATATTAGCACTTCACAAGTGGCCATTTACAACATTGCCACTGATAATAGTTCTCCATTGAAGCTATACAACAATGGAATTATTACGTGACCTGAAAAAAAAACACTTTTACAATACTTTGTAGTACAGCTTCTTTTATCTACGGAAGGCGAGCCATTCCTGTACGCAAGTAAAAAGTAAGCTTCAATATGCTGTCATATGGTGTTTGCTTACAATTGAAACATATTTACAGGTTGTAGTCCTCCAGAGGGGGAATGTAGCAGCTCTCCCAAATGGAGCTGTGATTAAAGCTGCATGAAAAGAGCCTAAGGTACCTGGGTACTAAGAAACACCAACTGTCTCAAGCAAGGTGGATGCCTAGTCATGAACACATTGACATCCTAAATTCACTGAGGGATGACAAAATGGTGTCCTCAGTGCTGTGGGGAGTGTCAACCCCAGTTCACGTCTTCGTCTAAAGGGGGGGGATTTGACAAGTGGTTCAAGAAGCACAATTTGCCTCTCCTAACCTTGCCAAATCCATCTGTTTTCTCCTGGCTGAGATTCAGAGGCCACAAAGAATGTCAATTTCATTGTGGATGTTTAAATTGGATAGAAGAGAAAGTAATAGAAGGGGATTTGTGAAGGGAAAAAGAGATGGTTAAAGGATGTCATTTCACCTCTTGTTTGAAGACCTGGTCCACATGTCTCCTGAGCCCCTGGGCTGTCCTCCCTGATGTTCCATGGCACCAATTGACACCTTCTCCATTTGTGTGACTTCCACCTGCAACAGAGGAAGTATTGTGATGATGATGATGATGATGATGATTGTGATAATGATAGTGATGTTGAAGGTGATTATGATCATCAAGTCAATGTCAACATAATCATTCAAATCATCATATTCAACATTAACATTATCAGCAGACAGTAGAGGTAATTAGTTTATAATACCAATACACTTTACGAGTAAGAGTTGCTAATGATAGTAGCAATAGTATCACCATTGGTGTAATCATATCCATGTACAGTGACTTCCGAAGGTATTCATACCCCTTGACTTATGTGTTACATCCTGAATTCAGAATAGAGTAAATCTATTTTTTCTCTCACACATCTGCACACAATACCCCATAATGACAAAGTGAAAACATATTTGTAGATATTTTTGTACATTTATTGAAAATGAAATGACAGAAATACAGTATCTCATTGACATAAGTATTCACACCCCAATACATGTCCGAATCACCTTAGGAAGCGATTACAGCTGTGAGTTTTTCTGGGTAAGTCTCTAAGAGCTTTGGACACCTGAATTGTACAATATTTGCACATTGTTCTTTTTTAAAATATCCAAGCTCTGTCAAGTTGGTTGTTGATCATTGATGGACAACAATGTTCAAGTCTTGCCATAGATTTTCTAGCCAATTTAAGTCAAAACTGTAACTTGGCCACTAAGGAGCATTCCATGTTGTCTTGGTAAGCAACCAGTGTATATTTGACCTTGTGTTTTAGGTTAATGTCTTCTTGCTGGGTCCATGCAACTTATTATGTGAGTTGTTAAGCACGTTTTTACTCATGAACTTATTTAGGCTTGCCATAACAAAGGGGTTGAATACATTTTAGCTTTTCATTTTTTATTAATTTGTAAAAATGTCTAAAAACATAATTCCACGTTGACGTTATGGGGTATCGTGTGTAGATCAGTGACGCACAGTCTAAATGTAATCCATTTTCAAATTCAGGCTGTAAAACAGCAAATACGTTCTGAAGGCACTGTATAACTGTCAGTACTCTTGTTACTGTGCTGTACCTGTAACCAGGGCAGACTTTAGGAGCCTCGCAGTCCTTCTCCTCCTCCAGCACCTCAGGACAGTCTTGGCCCCCGTTGGCTGGCAGCTGGAGGATGACACGGTTTCTTGACTGCTTCGTCTTCTGAATGTTACCAGCTGACAAAGCAAACGGAGTACATGGAGCATTACTTTAATTCTATATGATAATTAGATTTTCAAACACCGGAAATGGTCACAGTCCCCAAACCTGTCTGGCTCACTGTTGGACTGTCTGCCACAGTGTACACCTCTCTCAATCAGGGAGAGTGAAGTAGAGCTAGAGCTAGGTCACAAGGTTATGTACCCTCCCCCTCACTGGGGCGCTAGATAGAACTTTGTGGACTAACGCAGATCTATGAAAAAAATATCTATGTTCTTTCACAGAGAACACGCTTCATTTGGGAAGTCCATTTGATTGTGAGATAAATTTGGGTCGTGGGATCACAATTTTTTGCCTTTTCTAAGATCTCTGCCAAGCAGGGAGGAAAAATCTACCCAGGACCTACTGCACATGCAGCAACACATGCACGAGGGGGAACTCCTCATAAACACTACCCTGTCACTGGCAGTTTTCTAAATACATTAGGACATCATCCTTTTACTATATTATCAGAAGCATCATCAGACCTTGGTAGTAGCCTATTTCATATCTCTCTTTCGATGCATTTCTCTGGAAACCAAGCAGACGCCTGAGAAACATGGATAAATGTCTAATTCTGATGTGAGACTGTGAGAGCTGGTAGCTATTATGAGCTCGAGAAATGTAGCAAACTTTCCCCCACCTTTTAGATAAGAAAATATCCGTCTACCATTCTGCCATGTCAACCATCCATCCAAATCAAATAATTCCATGTGTCCGTCTTTGTCAACCCAAACGTTCACTCACGTAGCCTATTCCATGATATGGGATAATCCAAAGAGCAACACAGCAGCTGTTGATTGCCAGGAATCATCAGTCAACACGTAGCCTTTGCTATATATAATCAACACACCATTTTCAAAGACTATGGTATTTGATGCAAACACACAAAAATACTTTTGCATTTGATTCAATCACATCACATTGTCTCGTTCGTTCAAGGAAGGCAATTTGGCCCTGGCTTTCAAACAAAATATTCAATTTCGCTGTCATTACAGAACGTAGATTCTTTTCGTAGATATGCGTTAGTCCACAAAGTTCTATCTAGTGCCCCAGTGAGGGGGAGGGTCGCATAACCTTGTGACCTAGCTCTAGCTCTAGCTCTACTTCACTCTCCCTGATTGAGAGAGGCGTACACTGTGGCAGACAGTCCAACAGTGAGCCAGACAGGTTTAGGCACTTTGACAAATTTCAGAAATTTGCCGTTGTTCCTCTTTAAATTACTTTGAGACATTCCATGTCAAACTGACATATCCAGGGCAGAGTGGGCGAATGTTGACTGCTTTATGGGTTGCAGCAAAATCAACATAGTCGTCAAGTTCAAATCTAATGATGAAGCAACGTGAAGAAGACGGATGCTTTCCCCACGATCAGCGGTATTCCCAATAGACACACCCTTGAATAAATACAATAAAGAACTATAACGTTCTGCCAGAGCTCTGACTATGGACCGGTGATTCTCAATCCTGGTCCTGGCGACCCGAAGGGGTGCACATTGTTGTTTTTGCCCTAGCACTACACACCTGATTCAAATCATCAACTCATAATCAGGCTTGGATGAATTGAATCCGGTGTGTCGTGCTAGGGCAAAAACAACAATGTGCACCCCAGGACCAGGGTTTGAGAGCCACTGATCTAGACTGATTAAGATGTAGTTTTATGGTCCAGGACTGGCAAATCATATTATATGAGTGCATTACAGGCTCTGTGTATCCCTGACCTTTAGTTTCAACCAGTGTGGGTAGGAGGCAGGTCATCCTATACAGCAGGAGAACATCAGCACTACTATCAAAATATACAACTGCGACTGTGTGTGTGGCGAGGGCCAAAGATTTATGCTCTCATGCCAAATAAAGAGGTCATCGAAATCTGAACGATGATGATTTCATCCCATAAATCAACGTAATGTATTCAACAATGTCCTCCAGCTGTGGCCATGGCTGTCTGACAAAGGTGACCTGGTCTGAAGGCGTTTTTATTACAGCATGAAAACAACAACAACAACAACAACCACAACATGACACCCTGTCACTTGTAGCCACAGGCTAGTATGTTTTCTGGGTTGCACTAAATTAGGTAATCTTAAGGCCCGTCTACATGCCAATCTGTCAAATGAAATATCTGTAATGAAACGAGAGGAATACAATTTAAGGAAACTGTAATGAGTTGTTTACATTGCATGCATCACCTAATTGGTGGCAGTTTCCTTATTCGTCCCAGTTTTACATTGGTTCATAATATAAATGATCTCCAAATGATGCTTCATGATAACAGCTGACATGCATAATATTCACCCGAGCAGTTGGATAAGCAAGACATTCCTTTTAGGAGAGCATTTTTGGTCCATAGTTCTTAGTTCCCAAGAGACTTACAATGAACAGGTACAGATGTATGATATTAATTTGAGCCAGTTATCTACAGCAGGAAAATATTCCTGCAGCAACAGAAAATGTGAATTATTATTATGTGAAATATAATTAGTAGACATTTTTTGTAGGGGTCGATATGTTTTTCGTAATGGAAAATGAAGTCTGAAATTTCAGTGGAAATTATAAACTAAAATTATAAGCCTTTTTAAGCCTCAAATACACTGCATAGCAGGTAAGTTATCCTGCAACAGGGCGATCAAATTAAGATCCTACATCTGTAGGGTTGTTATTTGTGTGCATGTCTTTGCACAGTAGCTTGAATTCTTCTTTCATACCTGCATCACAGGTGGGAGAGCACTGGGACCAGTCGCTGAAGGGGGTGACGATGCAGTCCCTCTTACAGGGCATTCGACACGGTCGCACTGTACCTGGACGAGGACTCTCAGGACATCTACATGGTAAACATACACACACTACTGGTAACACATGCAAACATATAGCTGGTAACACACAGACGCAGGCTTCTCACTTTGGCTGCAGGAATTCAAATTCCTAATCCGATTGGCCAAGAGCCATGGAGCTATCGAGGGACAGTGGTAGATTCTTGGCTTAGAAGATAGTCCTCTCAGAAAGTACGGTAGCCTGCTTGGCTTCCTACTATGTAATTTTTTGTTGTTGTAAAACCACTTGGCTTTTACAGAGAGAAATCCAGTGTTTCTGAAGCACAAACTAGGACAACAGGAAGCAACTGTCTGTTAGGAAGTCCTATGTCTTATGTCCATGTCAATCGATACCACTGACAGATGAGGAAAGAGAAGATCATGTCATGTCTTATGTGGGGGCAATGTGAACATTACCTACAGTCTACGGCTTTGGCAGCCTTTCTTAATATTCATTCATTTTCAATGGAGAATCTGCATTTAATTCCTCCAGGCTAGATTCAGTTCACTATAGATAAGACCCTCCATTGATTCTATTACTGGACGATAATCCGTTAGATCGCTGGGATTGTGATTGGAGCCGGTCTTCATATTTAACGGACAAAGGGTTATATGTAATCTTCAGCCTATAGTTATAAGTACCTCTGATCCCCAGTGAATGGCCACTGGATGAAGATAAACAGGGGGAAATTGTCCGTCTACATCAAGTAATCTGATTTTTCGGAACATGGGCTCTCCTGGGGCTTTTTAAGTGATGTTCCGGCTCTATTTCCTCATCCTATTGCTGAGATAGCATAGATAGCCTAGCTAGCGCTGATCATCTGGCTCAGGTTCACACACTGGGAGTAGGAGCAGTCTTCTCCTGGGGTTGCTCCACTCGTTAGCGCCGTGTCGTCAGGGGAGAAATAGGGCGCCTCAGGGTGCCTCACACGCACAATGTAATAGTGCAGCAGGCAGCCATGCGAAGAGAGGAGAGATTTATGTTTAATACCAATAGAGAGGGAGCTAAATCCCTCTTTAGTGAGACAAATCCTCTGGCACGTTCGTACACTGTTTCTACACTCCAAAGCAGTGCTCGGGGATGGAGAATAGAGAGCTGCTGCTGCTGATGATGATGATGATGATAAATATGGGTCAGGCTTGGATCAAATCAGTTTCCTATTTCCTCTTTAGGTTTAAAGAGTTTACACGAATGAACTGCATCAGCAACAGGCGCAAAGGTCATGGGAACCTGTTTAAGGACAAGCTACTTCAGAAGACTTCAAAAGAGAAGCCTACAGGTAGCAATCATCTAGGGAAAACAATAGAAGATGAGACACGACAACATGACCCAGATTGAGCTTTTGAGCTGAGCATTAAGCACCTCACTACACCTCACAGGACTAATGCTGGATGCCCTCCGGCAGACAGAGGCATCCCTACCGTTCCTTTTCAGTTTTAACGACGTTCCAGACGAAACACAGCAAAATACGAGACACAGCAACATGACCCAGATTGAGTGGTTGACCCGAGCACTTAACTACCTCACATGACTAATGCTTAACTAATGCTTAACTAATGCTTAACTAATGTTTAACTAATGCTTAACTAATGCTTAACTAATGTTTAACTAATGCTGAACTAATGTTTAACTAATGCTCCAGCAGACAGAAACATTCCTACTGTTCCCTGTTACTTCAATTGTATTTTAGGCCAGGTGTACTGATAGGTATTACGCGAATTTGGAGGCTAAAAATGTAATTACATTCTCATTGGAAAAAAAACACAGGCCGTGTTCATTGCCAGAACACAATACCGACGCCACAGAAAACTTCACCGCTATTGAAGCATGCAGACTTTTCGACTAGACATTAGATTATCCAATTAAAGCAGCCTCTGGTTTTCGCCGACTTGTTTTCCCTGCTAGTGTTATCACGTCTTAATGATCTTTCAATGTAATGATTTGTAGTGAGGCAAGAAACGCAACGTTTACTCTTGAGTCTGTCCCACAGCACATCATTAATAAGAGTCTGCTAGGGTAATGTTTTTTTGTTCTGCTATTTCCTATTATCGCTTCAATAATCTGTTCGGCAAGAGATTCTTCCAGATGAGCACACTGTGTGGTTGAACAGACAGTGAAGAAACGTCGCAACCCACAACATTTTGAGAGACTGCAAAAGCACACACAGCCTGGCACAAAACGATAAGCACTAATTAAATTCATTATTAACAAGTACAACAGCAAATCAAACACATTTTTGTTTAATATTCGGGGAGAAAACAGCTCCGGCTTTGCGTACGTTTCTTTGGCCTCTGTCTCGACAGCTTTCAACCATCCGTCACTGTCATCCACAGTGACTAAACGCAGTTGTCGTTAGGACACATCCATGTACTTGACTATGACTGTCAAACACTATCACAATTATTCATCCCAACTCCTTTTCCGACAGTCCAAGTAAGCATCAGTGCAATCACACAAACGCATCGGGCGTCAATCCCCATGCAAATTGTCACAATCAATAAACCAAGATGTTTTAGTTCCAAATCCCACTGCAGTACTCTGTATATAGACGGATAGAAGAGTATGCCTGAGGGAGTGACATATTTGTCTCGGAGAGACTCTCTTCTCTATTGGGCTTTGACAGTGTGTGTGGTGACACTGTGTGAGGTTCACTGCCTCGGGGTGTGTGAAGATAGCTCTGAGCCCTCTGTGAGTGAGCTGGAGCACATCTGCATACACACCAGCGAGGCAGACGTGTGTACTTGGCAGGTAGGTTTGATTAGCGCTCCCCCAGGGCCTCTGCCAGGTTCCTGGGGGAGCGCTAATCAAACCTACCTGCCAAGTAGGATGGTGGGAAGAGAAGACACAGGTGGAAAAATAACAACTAGAGACCATGTCAAGTCACAATGCAGCACACTGAGTGCAGGCAGGGTGAAACCACCTCGACACTTAAGCTAGATAGCTGGTGGGCTTAGCGGTTCAGTTTCGAGATGAGTCCACACCATCTCTCCCAAGCAAATGGAAAAGATGGGCACCAATTGGACATCGACGCACCTTGACATAAGACCACTTTTGAAGTCTTACAATGACGGACAAATATTGATTTTAGAATTAACTATCCCTTCACAACAAAGGACTTATAGACAAGGCACTGAGAGAAGGCACTTTTGGAGCTTTGCCAGCTTTAGCAGTCTTAACCTAATCCACCATGACAGGGGAAAGCCTCTTTAAGAGCAACAGTGGCTTGAAAGAATGCAAAACATGCAAGAAAGTTATTTCATAACAAAGGCAAAATACAGTGGCCTTAAAAGGATATGGACTCCATAGTAAAGCCTATAATGGCCCAGCACCTTGGACTGGGAGGTTGTATCCTGCCAGGTGAAAATGACTTCAGGACCTTGGATAGCAGATCCGTAAACTGTAGACTTACGGTTAAGGTTTCTGGATCTTAAATACAGCAGGTGAATTAGT
This sequence comes from Oncorhynchus mykiss, assembly GCF_013265735.2. NCBI lineage: Eukaryota > Metazoa > Chordata > Actinopteri > Salmoniformes > Salmonidae > Oncorhynchus > Oncorhynchus mykiss. Next base: position 34,526,128 of record NC_048566.1, read on the forward strand.
TAAATAAACATGACATCCCACCTAGATAAGTCTAGCAGAGCAAATCAGCACCCCATGCAAGAGCACAACTTTAGGCTAAATGTAAAGTAAACTTATCGATGCATTTTGTCAGGCTGCGGTGTTATGTTCTGCACTGCAAACCATAGACATCCTGCATCTCTCATCTTGTGGTGATTTAATTGCCTTAAAGAATCAAAGCCACTTAATTACTGTCATTATCATCAGTGGGAAATTACACAGGCCTAAATGAACAGGGTTAATTAGCCTGTTTGGGACGGCATATATATTTATTTATCTGGGATTGGCTGTGGAGTAGAGATAGGGCTTGAGAGCTGCTCTTCCTACTGTATGACTTCTTGTCATACCTTTCTAACTCTCTTTCTAACTCTCTCTCTCTCTTTCTAACTCACTTTCTAACTCTCTCTCTTTCTAACTCTCTCTCTCTTTCTAACTCTCTCTCTCTCTCTTTGTAACTCACTTTCTAATTCTCTCCCTCTCTTTCTAACTCTCTCTCTCTCTCTCTCTCTCTCTCTCTCTCTCTTTCTAACTCACTTTCTAACTCTCTTTCTCTCTTTCTAACTCTCTCTCTCTCTTTCTAACTCTCTCTCCCTTTCTAACTCTCTCGCTCTTTCTAACTCACTTTCTAACTCTCTTTCTCTCTTTCTAACTCTCTCTCTTTCTAACTCTCTCTCTTTCTAACTCTCTCTCTCTCTCTCGCTCTCTCTCTTTCTAACTCTCTCTCTCTCTTTCTAACTCTCTCTCTGCAACTCACTTTCTAATTCTCTCTCTCTTTCTAACTCTCTCTCTCTCTTTCTAACTCTCTCTCTCTCTTTCTAACTCACTTTCTAACTCTCTCTCTCTCTCTCTCTCTCTCTTTCTAACTCTCTCTCTCTCTCTTTCTAACTCTCTCTCTCTCTCTTTGTAACTCACTTTCTAACTCTCTCTCTCTTTCTAACTCTCTCTCTCTAACTCTCTCTCTCTCTTTCTAACTCTCTCTCTCTTTGTAACTCACTTTCTAACTCTCTCTCTCTCTCTTTCTAACTCTCGCTCTCTGTAACTCACTTTCTAACTCTCTCTCTCTCTTTCTAACTCTCTATCTCTCTCTCTCTCTCTCTTTCTAACTCTCTCTCTCTCTTTCTAACTCACTTTCTAACTCTCTCTCTAACTCTCTCTCTCTCTTTCTAACTCTCTCTCTCTCTCTCTCTCTTTCTAACTCTCTCTCTCTCTCTTTCTAACTCTCTCTCTCTCTTTGTAACTCACTTTCTAACTCTCTCTCTCTTTCTAACTCCTCTCTCTCTCTTTCTAACTCTCTCTCTCTGTAACTGACTTTCTAACTCTCTCTCTCTCTCTTTCTAACTCTCTCTCTCTTTCTAACTCTCTCTCTCTCTGTAACTCACTTTCTAACTCTCTCTCTTTCTATCTCTCTCTCTCTCTCTCTTTCGAACTCACTTTCTAACTCTCCCTCTCTCTTTCTAACTCTCTCTCTCTCTTTGTAACTCACTTTCTAACTCTCTCTCTCTCTCTTTCTAACTCTCTCTCTCTCTTTCTAACTCTCTCTCTGTAACTCACTTTCTAACTCTCTCTCTCTTTCTATCTCTCTCTCTCTCTTTCTAACTCACTTTCTAACTCTCTCTCTAACTCTCTCTCTTTCTAACTCTCTCTCTCTCTTTCTCTTTCTAACTCCCTCTCTCTCTCTTTCTAACTCTCTCTCTCTCTTTCTAACTCTCTCTCTCTTTCTCTAACTCTCTCTCTCTCTTTCTAACTCTCTCTCTCTCTTTCTAACTCGCTCTCTCTCTCTCTCTCTCTCTCTCTCTCTCTCGCTCTCTCACAGACTCATGCACGCGTACACACCTAGGGCCTAAATGTTCTTACTTCTTGGGTGGCACCTGTCCCACGTTGACCCGGACACAGATGACCTTGCGTGTCTGCATGCCCCGGGAGCAGGGGCCCTGCCCACTGCTGTTGGGGCCGGCAGCAGACCTGGGGCCAGTGGTGGTGTTGAGGGCTGAGGCTGAGGGGTCTTCAGTACAGGGGCCCCAGGGGCCAGTCTGCCAGTGGTACACCGTACATGCATGCTCGTTGCAGTTACGCACCTCCTGCAGGGAACTGCTGTTGGGGCACATGCCACCACCTAGGAACATGCACCCACACACGCACACACACAAACAAATGCACACACATAGAAAGGGCGAGCTGATGAGTTACTTTATAGAGGTTTGGCATCGTGCACAATGACAGTGCAACATATAAAAAGCAATAAGTTGAAATTCTCTACCACACCACACACATATACAGGGTAGTCCCAATGTCATCAGTCAGGGAGGCTCTGGCTTATACATGAAGCCCTTACAAAATGACAGATTCTGCCATAACAAAGTCTGAAAGATTCAGCCAATTATTGATAGTGACAGTCCATGATGAGGTTGAAAGGCTTGACCTCCCCCGGTGATTGACAATGCATTTTAATCCTCCAGCCCACTTTGAGGCTCAGACGATTCATCTCCTCCTACTGCCAGTTGCAAGTCTGATTACCAACCCACTTCTCCACCTCTGTTGGATTTACATCCAACACATCCAACATCACCCTGTCCCTTCCTCACCTCTCTCTCTGTCTCTCACTCGCTCTCTCTCATGCGCGCTCTCTCTCTCTCTCTTCTGTCTGTCAGTCACTCTCTGTCGGTCTCTCTCATCTCTGCTCAGTGGAGGCAGGTGGGTCGATTCAGAGCCCTTAGTGCTTCAGAGTAATTGCAGACACTTACAGGTTTGGGCAGTGATGAACGGGCATTGTGGGACTGTAAGTCCTCCACACCTGCAACATCCTGAGATGAAAGCCAACCTGTTCCATAATGAGCAGCAGTGGTGTTGTTCACAGGCCGGTCAATGTGGAATGCCAACTCAGACTAATCTAACCTCCTCCTCCTTCCTTTCTGCTGACTGCTACCTGCTTACATCGCTGACGAACCATGTCGGTTTGCTGGATCTGCCAATAGTGTAAACTAACCAGACAAATAAGCTACATATGGTGCCCAGACTGACCTAGAAAAGTGGTTTGGTTGGGCAGCGGTAAAGGTCTATGTCGATTCTACAGGGAGTTGTAGTGGATGATTTATGAATGGTGAAGCAACTTGGGTCCAGTCTCAATGTGACAAGTGGGATCGCTTTAATGCTACTCAAAGGATGCGGCTCATGGAATAGGGGTTCATTCATGTTTGCGGTATGAATTTCATCACTTTTCTGACTTATTCATACAATGTACTCGGAAAGACATCCATAATGTATCGGGTGTCTGAGCTTGCGCGGTTACATTTAGTATGCGGCTTATGACATACTGGAGCTTGGGATCACCTAACAGACGGCACACTTGTCTGCTAAAATATCTAGCTTTTGTGAGGTATTCTTCGACAGTAAAAGACACAAAAAATATTGAAGTAGCATACATAATGATGTGAAGACTTTCCACATCGGTGGGGAAGAACACCAATCAGAAAAACTTTAAAGGGCCAATACGCAGTTTCTGTATCCATTTTTGGACTTATAAATGAATAATATCTACCTACTAGAGGAATATAACTTTAAAAAATGCCTACTTATTTTAACTGTCGTACCCCGTCAGAACCTAAATTATAATCGTGTTTTACTCCAATGTTTGTAAACAAAGTAAATGTAAACAAAACACTCTACACCCTCAAAACAGGTTTAAACCCACCATTTTGATATAATGGATAATCAGTCCTTGCATCCATAGCTCTGTCTATACATTTTTAGAGTGGTTGCATTTCTCCAGCCTCATCCTGCAGCGTTTTACTGAAACAGTGACGGGGAGGACACTTTTTTATTGTTTCAACAATGAGTTGCCCCTTTAAATCATCTACCCATCTCTCTACGCTAACAATATCTACTACTCATCACCTGCTACTACTACTACTCATCACCTGCTACTACTACTACTCATCACCTGCTACTACTACTACTCATCACCTGCTACTACTACTACTCATCACCTACTACTACTACTACTACTACTACTACTACTACTACTACTACTACTACTACTACTACTACTACTACTACTACTACTACTACTACTACTACTACTACTACTACTACTACTACTACTACTACTACTACTACTACTACTACTACTACTACTACTACTACTACTACTACTACTACTACTACTACTACTACTACTACTACTACTACTACTACTACTACTACTACTACTACTACTACTACTACTACTACTACTACTACTACTACTACTACTACTACTACTACTACTACTACTACTACTACTACTACTACTACTACTACTACTACTACTACTACTACTACTACTACTACTACTACTACTACTACTACTACTACTACTACTACTACTACCACTACCAGTACTATTACTAATTTTAAAGATAAAAAATAGAATGTACCAAAAAGCTTTGGAAACTTTGGCACCCTTGAAAGACCTTTGGAAAACATTGATATTGAATGTTAAGATTCTCACATCAAGATATGAGAATGTGTAAATACATTTGAAGAATTAGTTATACTTACTTACTGTACAACAACAACAAAACTTAACGCAACTACGTATTTCACTAGATCTAGTGCTACGAGGACTTTAAATCAAACCTATGGTGCCCAAAGGCTGTCGAGTTATACAATTGAAGTCAGAGTTTACATACATCTTAGCCAAATATATTTAATCTCAGTTTTTCACAATTCCTGACATTTAATCCTAGTAAAAATTATTCCCTGTTTTAGGTCAGTTAGGATCACCACTTGATTGTAAGAATGTGAAATGTCAGAATAATAGCAGAGAGAATTCTTTATTTCAGCTTTTATTTCTTTCATCACATTCCCATTGGGTCACAAGTTTACATACACTCAATTAGTATTTGGTAGCATTGCCTTTAAATTGTTTAACTTGTGTCAAACGTATTGGGTAGCCTTCCACAAGCTTCCCACAATAAGTTGAGTGAATTTTGGCCCATTTCTCCTGACAGAGCTAGTGTAAATGAGTCAGGTTTTTAGGCCTCCTTGCTTGCACACGCTTTTTAAGTTCTGCCCACACATTTTCTATAGGTTTGAGGTCAGGGCTTTGTGATGGCCACTCCAATACCTTGACTTTGTTGTCCTTAAGGCATTTTGCCACAACATTGGAAGTGTGCTTGGGGTCATTGTCCATTTGGAAAACCCATTTGTGACCAATTTTTAACTTCCTGACTGATGTCTTGAGATGTTGCTTCAATATATCCACATCAGTTTTCTTCCTTATGATGCCATCTATTTTGTGAAGTGCACCAGTCCCTCCTGCAGCAAAGCACCCCCACAACATGATGTTGCCACCCCCGGGCTTCACGGTTGGTATGGTGTCCTTCGGCTTGTAAGCCTCCCCCTTTTTCCTCCGAACATAATGATGGTCATTATGGCCAAACAGTTCTTGCTTCATCAGACCAGAGGACATTTCTCCAAAAAGTACGATCTTTGTCCCCATGTGTAGTTGCAAACTGTAGTCTGGCTTTTTATGGCGGTTTTGAAGCAGTGGCTTCTTCCTTGCTGAGCGGCCATTCAGGTTATATCGATATAGGACTCCTTTTACTGTGGATATAGATACTTTTGTACATGTTTCCTACAGCATCTTCACAAGGTCCTTTGCTGTTGTTCTGTGATTGATTTGCACTTTTCGCACCAAAGTACGTTAATCTCTAGGAGACAGAACGCATCTCCGTCCTGAGCGGTATGATGGCTGCGGGGTTCCATGGTGTTTATACTTGCGTACTATTGTTTGTACAGATGAATGTGATACCTCCAGGCATTTGGAAATTGCTCCCAAGGATGAACCAGACTTGTGGAGGTCTACAATTATTGTTTTGAGGTCTTGGCTGATTTCTTTTGATTTTCCCATGATATCAAACAAAGAGGCACTGTGTTTGAAGGTAGGCCTTGAAATACATCCACAGGTACATCCACACTCAAATGATGTCAATTAGCCTAACAGAACCTTCTAAAGCCATGACATAATTTTCTGGAATTTTCCAAGCTGTTTAAAGGCACAGTCAACTTAGGGTATGTAAATGTCCGACCCACTGGAATTGTGATACAGTGAATTATAAGTGAAATAATCTGTGTGTAAACAATTGTTGGAAAAATTACTTGAGTCATGCACAAAGAAGATGTCCTAACCGACTTGATAAAACTATAGTTTGTTAACAAGACATTTTTGTAGTTGTTGAAAAACAATTTTTATTGACTCCAACCTAACAGTATGTAAACTTCCGACTTCAACTGTAACTACAGTAAAGTCTATAAACATTGACAGAAATCCTATTATTTTGTCATTTGTCAACATATCGCTAAGGTTAAATGTAGCTAACAGCTAGTTTCAATCACAAGTGTTACCCTCCATCACTGTGATCCATGCCACTACCATTGCAGTTACTGTAGGGAGGTAACCAACATGCAGATCAACTTTTAGCCAAAAGTTTCAGTGAAAACAAAAATCATAGTGACAGACAGACAGACAGACAGACAGACAGACAGACAGACAGACAGACAGACAGACAGACAGACAGACAGTGACAGCAACAGACAGCAACATACAGCAACAGACAGAGAGACAGACAGTAACAGACAGTAACATACAGAGAGACAGGCAGCAACAGACAGTAACATACAGCAACAGGCAGAAAGACAGACAGTAACATACAGCAACAGACAGAGAGACAGACAGACAGGCATTAACAGTCAGAGGGACAGACAGTAACATACAGTAACAGACAGAGAGACAGACAGACAGACAGACAGTAACAGACAGTAACAGAAAGAGTGCTAGACAGAGAGACAGCAACAGACAGTAACAGACAGAGAGGCAGACAGGCAGCAACAGACAGCAACAGACAGAGCGACAGACAGTAACAGACAGTAACAGAAAGAGTGATAGACAGACAGACAGTAACAGACAGAGGGACAGACACTTTGAAGGTCAGTGTGACTTGAAAGCTATACAAAGAGAAAGACCCCCTTAACATGGTATATTAACACTGCAGTAGATATACAACACAGACCGTACAGAACGGTACACCATCTACAGTACATAGTCTCATAGTCACCTTCGCCAGCGTTGTAGGCCAGTATGGAGCGAGTCCTCAACTGCTTGCCCTCGATGGTTTTGCTGGAACAGGTTTGGGAGCAGGAGGACCAGGAGGTCCAGTCGCTGAGGACACAGTCCTTAGGGCAAGGCACATCACAGGCGATGGGCTCAGGGGCAGAGGCTCCCCCACACAGCTCCTTGTCCACCATGTCACCTGGGTGGCACAAAAAAACGGTACGGTCAAGGAATGCTCACCATTATAACAATAGAGAAACAATAATTGATTGACCTTTTATGTACCTTTTCAATACAGAAAAAAATCTCTAACCAACAACAGAATCTGTAATTGTACTACACTTTATATGATTTATAAGAGCAGCCTCTTATCCAGAGCTATTTACAGGAGCAATTAGGGTTGAGTGCCTTGCTCAAGGCACATCGACAGATTTTTTCACCTAGCCAGCTCGGGGAGTCAAACCACTAGGTTACCCACCCCCCATTATAAGGTCTACAATATGATCAACCACACCACAATTTCCTGGTCTATTGGTGGGCTTGTTTATATATATTGTTTCCTTAGAGTCATTGAATGCTAATCAATTTCAACCCACACAATTAATTAACATAGACATTCTGTTGTCTTCCCTTTGACATCACAGTTGGATCAAATGTTTGGTAACTGTTTAATAGCGTGCGAGGATAATCTCTACAATATATTAATAATGGTGCCACTATTCTCAACGCAACTCGATCTGAATAGTGAATTAGCTTTGGACAAAGTAAGTACAAACTCACATGGGACTTGAACATTTTACACTCATGACCGCTTCAGTGGGTTGTACTATTCAGCCACATATTCTGTATGTGCTTTTAACAGGTAAACCTTTTACTGTTTGTGGGCTAAATCAGGGTCGCACAAACACATCTACTTTGAAACAAAAGTATATTCCTCACCCACATGGTTATGGGCTTACAGCCAGCCACCTGCACCATGTCAGATATAGAGTTGAAATGTATAACATTTTGCGTTTGCATCCCAATATTACACTTCACATACATCACAGAAGACTGAAACCTAACAAAACCGTTTGACATAGAAACACCGGATTTTCTGTTGTTTTAAAAAAAGAAGACGTTGATTAATGATAAAATTATGAAAAATAGTAGGGAATATTGTTGCAATGAACTTGAATTCAAAACATCTCTCAACACTCCAAATGAGCAACACAATGGCTCTGCATTGTATATATGTATCTTCCGACCGTTGGCTTTTGCAATTTCAGGCTGAGGATGAGTTGAGCTTCAAACCCTCCTAGCGGCCTGGCCTTTACATTAAGATGACACTTTGAGGAGTATTCAGTGAACCAATCGTGACTGAACCGAGACCGTGTGGAAATGGAACAGGGACAGGGAAACCCAGTGGCTCTCACGGTGGCGAAAACAGGAACGGAACAGAACACCCTTCACTAGAAAAACCCCCAGGCTTAGTGAGCTGAGAAAAACGGTTCCTTTTAAATGAGTCAGAACAGTTCATATCGGTATAGATCAGATACGCTCAGTATCGACAGTGGAGTTTCAATGACATTTGTATAGACTTTTGTCTGCGGTGTGGCTGTTTGTTGTTGGTGTGGCAGTATCGTGGAGATATTGAGCCCAAAGTCTCTAGGGCAAAAAGTAGCACGAAATCATAACACAACAAATCAATTTCCATCAGTGGAGACAAGGGGAATCGGTCAACTCCAGTCGAGATATTCGTAAATACACAAAGAGATTGTGCTTCTCACAAAGCTACTAGGATGGTATCACCTGACCTGGCAATAACCCCGAATGACACTAGTGGATGTACATCTACAGCATGTGTCCTGTACGAGGTGAGATGACAATGTAACGTAGGATGAGGAACTTTGTAAATATTTCCATTTTTCAGAATTAGGAGGATGACGAGGTCACTGTCAAAGGAGTATCGTAGGAGTATGATTTGGACTCAATCCATTACGGTGCCTGTGTATCTCTTTGATGTCGCTCTATATCTCTTAGTCAACACTCAAACTAGGAATGATGAGTATACTTGGGATTGGTAACATATCATCTTTGTCAATTACACCCACATTCTGAAACCTGCTCGAAAACCCAGACAGCATCTCTCTGCCACGACCGCCATTGTCTTCAGTCAAACATTCTTCAGTAATAAATTGGAACAGTAAAACCACGTAGCTGCAAAGTTGAGGGAGTCCCCGAGACTCAGGGCCAGAGAGAATTGATTTGATTTAGTGCGAGCAGGGTTTAATTGCTCTGGCTGAGAGAGTGAAAAGGAGGGAGTACAATATGTGGCTATGCTGAGCTAGGGAAGCGTTAAAGGAGACGGGGAGGGGGATGTGAGGTGGGGGAGGGCGTCTGGAGAGAACTCTATGATAAATGGCAGCCATGATAAATGGCAGGGCGGCTAAACACCATTCTCTCTAGTCGTCTCCAGCTTTTCACTCACTTACAGTATAGCCATAAGTTAGAGGGTTGGTAGAGAGGTCACCTTGAGCAACATGATTATTCATCCAGAGGGTGAGACCCTGACTTAAGGCGTCAGCATGCTTCAGTTCGGCTGGTGCCTGTGCTTGTGAACTCCCTTAAAAGACATTCGCTTGAAAAACAAGAAGAAAGCGGCAATAGTACTGTTTGTCCATTCTGAGATGCCGTAGCCAGTATACATGTCCTCAAAATAATCAGAATGAATCTAAGATGACTCAAGAAATCTGCCATTAATTTTGACATTTTTGCCAAGGAGATCTTAGCCGCTGACTAAGATGTTTGGTGCAGTATTTCTCAATCAAAAAAATGTGCTTGAAAATGAGTCGCCTTTATTGAAAACTCTCTACCGTTGACCAATCACCAACGAAGGGGCGTAGACTTCGGGTCCGAACTTGCCTCCAGAAAAAATTGTATGGGCCCAAACAGCCGAAAAAACCCTCGCTGAAGTCCAAAATAAACAAAAACATCATAAAATGTCGTCATAATATATAACGCATTCAGAAAGTATTCAGACCCTTCAAATTTTTCCACATTTTCTTACGTTACAGCCTTATTCTAAAATGTATTAAATATTTTTTTTGCACTCATCAACCTACATACAATAACCCATAACACCAAAGCAAAAACAGTAAATGTTTTATTTTTGCAAATGTACATAAAAAAAATCATGAAATATCACATTTATATAAGTAGTTACTTTGTTGAAGCGCCTTTGGCAGCGATTAGTTTAGTACACCTGTATTTGGGGAGTTTCTCCCATTCTTCTCTGCAGATCCTCTCAAGCTCCGCCAGGTTGCTTAAGGAGCGTTGATGCACAGCTATTTTCAGGTCTCTCCAGATATGTTCGATCGGGTTCAAGTCTGGGCTCTGGATGGGCCACTTGAGGATATTCAGAGACTTGATCCTTGATGCCACTCCTGCATTGTCTCGGCTGTGTGCTTAGGATCGTTGTCCTGTTGGAAGGTGAACCTTCGCCCCAGTCTGAGGTCCTGAGCACTCTGGAGCAGGTTTTCATCAAGGATCTCTCTCTACCTTGCTCCGTTCGTCTTTCCCTCGATTCTGACAAGTCTCCCAGTCCCTGCTACTGAAAAACATCCCCACAGCATGATAATTCCACCACCATGCTTCACCATAGGGATGGTGTCAGGTTTCCTCCAGACATGGCATTCAGGCCAAAAAGTTGAATCTTGGTTTCCTCAGACAGAGAATCTTGTTTCTCATGGTCTGAGTGTCTTCAGGAGCATTTTGGCAAACTCCAAGCAAGATGTCATGTGCCTTTTACTGAGGAGTAGCTTCCACCTGGCCATTCTACCATAAAGGCCTGATTGGTGGGGTGCTGCAGAGATGGTTGTCCTTCTGGAAGGTCCTCCCATCTCCACAGAGGAACTCTAGAGCTCTGTCAGACCAACCATCAGGTTCTTGGTCACCTCCCTCACAAAGGCCCTTCTCCCCCAATTGCTCAGTTTGGCCGGGCGGACAGCTCTTGGAAGAGTCTTGGTGGTTCCAAACTTCTTCCATTTAAGAATGATGGAGGCCACTGTGTTCTTGGGGACCTTCAATGCTGCAGACATTTTTTGGTACCCTTCCCCAGATCCAGATCTGTGCTGCGACACAATCCTGTCTCGGACCTCTACGGACAATTCCTTCAACCTCATGGCTTGGTTTTTGCTCTGACATGCACTGTCAACTGCGGAACCTTGTACAGACAGGTGTGTGCCTTTCCAAATTATGTCCATTCAATTGAATTTTCCACAGGTGGACTCCAAGTTATAGAAACATCACAAGGATGATCAATGGAAACAGGATACAACTGAGCTCAATTTCGAGTCTCATAGCAAAGGGTCTGAATACTTATGTAAATAAGGTATTTCTGTTTTTTATTTTTAAGAAATGTGCAAACTTTGCTTTGTCATTATGGGGTATTGTTGTAGATTGATGAGGACGCATCTTTATTTAATCAATTTGAGAATAAGGTTGTAACGTAACAAAAGGTGGAAAGTCAAAGGGTCTGAATACTTTCTGAATGCACTGTATATTATGACGACATTTTATGACGTTTTTGTTTATTTTGGACTTCGGTGAGGGTTTTTTGCTGAATGCACTGTCTTTTCCGAACTGTTTCGACTGGGAAGCATGTGGACACCTTTAGTCATCATAGATGTAAATAGTTCATCTGGAAGTGGTGGGCTACTCTTAGGGGGATCAGGGAGCTAACAATGTGGTGAATTCTGAGCATAATAGTAAGTCAGAATACTATAGTACAGTTTTATTGTACTATGCTAGCTTAGCAGGCAATACGGGTTGAAATAACTTCTAAATGACAACATTTCAACCAGTTGCTGGTTGTAAGGACGCCATTTCAATCAGTTTTGCCTGTTGGCAGTGTTCTACATTAATTAGTCAAGCAAACGTTCACTGAAAATAAAGGACTCTATAATGTGCATTAACCGAATCAATAAACCTATAGACTGCAATCACAGAGCTTTATCTACAATCACACGGCAACGATTATGGAGACGAAGTTTAATGGAATTAACGAGGGGAAAATCCAATTGAAGTAATGTTTTTCCGATAATTGGTTATTACTATGATTTTCCTCACCACTGCTGTTGACACACTGGACCTGAGGTATCTGTGTCCCGGGGCCACACGGCAGCTCCCCGTCCGGGATACACTCATCCAGTCTGACCAGGCGCCAGTCCCAGCAGCTGGGTTCGTCACATGGGACAGCCTCCACCAGGTGAGGACAGTTCCCTGGTCCACCTGTTGGCTCATTGCTGATCTCCCGTTTCCTCAGTTTAAAACCTGCCGAAGGAAAAAAACACACATTATTCCATTTAAAAAAATTGAAAAATTGAAAAATACATAAAACCATATGAAAAAATACATATGAAAAAATACATAATATGCCTAATTGTCCTCCATTGGAATTGATCTCTTCAACAGCTCTCTCGAAATGGAATAATAGGATATGCTACTATGATAAGACTGGGATTAGTGTACAAGTGCAAGCAAATAATTGGCCAGTTAATTGTTGGCACTTTACCAGATACTGTGATCATACTGACTATAAATTGATACAAAAGAGAGGATTTCATTGTGAAGAGCCAGCGTGTAATTATCATGTGGGTGTTGGACCACCCACAGATGTTAGATACTACCTTTATGCCAGAATACGTTTATTCAAGAGGACCTCACAATGGCTACAATAACACCAACTACTATATATGCACAGATAATTACTGTATAATCTTCTGAAACAACGCCATGTTCTGTAAATTCCATAACACCATGCATACCTGATGGCAAAATATTAATCATGTAACAATCATATGACATACCGTATGGCAAGTTAACACTTAACTATTTTTCAACTGTTTATGCTATATAACAGTGGTATGGCAGTTGACATTCGTTTGATAAGAGGAACATACAATGTATATTAAAAAACATAATACCACGTGTGTTCTGAAAGCATTTATGTTAGCATTACGACATCAAATGTTTCCACAGTCACCTGAAACATTCCAACCCGTACCCATTAAGGCCTTGTAGCTGACATACAGGCAACACTTCATTTGGATAGTCCCAAGTAGATCGTTTATAGGTGTTCAATAACTGTCAACAACATTTCAACTGACTATCAGTGGATAGTAACCCCGGCCCTAACTTGAACCCTTATCCTAACCCTGAACTGAACTTTTACGGAACCCTTATTCTAAACCTAACCCTAACCCTAACCCTAACCCTAACCCTAACCCTAACCCTTATTCTAAACCTAACCCTAACCCTAACCCTAACCCTTATTCTAAACCTAACCCTAACCCTAACCCTAACCCTAACCCTAACCCTTATTCTAAACCTAACCCTAACCGTAGCAAGCATTTGTTGATCAACAGAGAGTTTGTTACTAATACGACCATCCGTAGATCATCTACATGGGACTATCCAAATAAAGTGTGATCGACATACGATAGTCCCACTCGAAGGCTTATCCACACACCTTTCTTCCCTTCTTGGACGTCACAGTTCTCGTAGGTGCAGGGTCCCCAGGCCCCCCATGGGGACACTTCACACTCGATGGGACAGAGGATGTGACACAGCTGGGACGTGTTGGGGACGGGACCCCCGCACAGCTTGCTGTCCACAGGACGGGATGCTTGGGACATGGAAATAAGGAACATTCAAATATAGTCAGAAATATACTGATATATTCAGAAATATATGTACACGCCCCTATGTATTTATTTGTACAGTGAAGCTAAAACATTCAATTTGGCTCTATACTCCATCATTTTGGATTTGAGATTTTTCTTTAAATGTTTTATATGAGGCGACAGTACAGAATGTCACCTTTAATTTGAGGGTTTTTTCATTTTCATTCAAATGAAAATACCCTCAAATTAAAGGTGCCATTCTGTACAGTCGCCTCCTATGAAATGTATGTAGTCCCCCCCATTCGAGTGACAAAGTTACAGAAGCCACTAATATCATACCCTGAAGACATGCTAACCTTTCACCATTAGCATTTTTTGGGGGGGTGTATGATATTTACGCCTCTGTAACTTTCTCACTCATCATTGTTCATGATTATCCGTAATCAGGGTACACATTAAATCAAATTGTATTTGTCGAGTGCTTCATGAACAACAGGTGTAGACTAACAGTAGAATAACGAGGCCTTTTCCAACAATGCAGAGAGAAAGACAAAGATACATGATTTACCATCCATTTTCGTTTGTGCACAACAGAATCTGAAACACAACCAAAACAAACTGCAAAAGCTTGATGTAATTACTACATGCTAGAAATATGCCTTTTTTTTTTTACTTACACCTAAGTGAATTTGTCCAAATACTTGACACCTTCCAATGGGGAGACTAGATACATAAAGTATTTGTAATTTCTTAACGGTAAAACAGATATACATGGAAATACCCTCAAACAAAAAGTGACATTCTGTATGAAACATTTGATCTCAAATGAATAGAGTATAGAGCCAAATTAAACGTTTCAGTTTCACTGTCCAAACAAATACTTTGGGGAGTGTACATACCAACATAGTCATGAATATACTGATATATTCTGAAATATACCGATATACCCACACAAATACTGAGAAATAGATGAAGATATATAGTGAGAAACAGATGAACTGCTAGATTAGATACAGCAGTGGTACTGTATTTAAGTCTTTTCTTGGAATCGACTGAGTCTATTTTCCATTTGTCTGTTTGATCTCATCCCGTACTTGTCTTCATGCAGAATGTTTACTAGTGTGCTTGGCTATGACAATGCAGAGGAAAATGCCAAATGGGGAAAAAAAACATTGGCTTTTCCTTTTAAGCACGCCTGCACGGTACATAAGGTCCCAGAAGAGAGCACATGAAACCCACAGTAGAGGTCTACAGTCTGTGAAGTGCTGCCATGTTCCTTCTAATTTCCCTTTGTTATAATCGCCCCACTGTTAGCATACCGTTAGCATTTCAGGGTGATAAATGAACTCTAATGAACCTTTCAGCAGCTATCTAACACTTGAAACAACAGGAAGCACGGCCCTACGCTCTCACTGAAGACACATGAAGGCTGTACCGAAGGTGTGAGAGAGCTGCAGTGTCTCCTCTCATACATATTCTATGAAGAATAATCCAGTGCTATGATTCCCCTGTTGTAAACGCTTCAGATTTAGAAGCTGTACACACAATGCGTGTATTCCCACAGAGGAACTTCACTTCACGCAAAGGAACAAAAGAGAGGTTGTTTTTCTCGGCAGGAGAATAAGTGAAGCCGACTGTGAGACGCCATTTTCTGGATGTTTCTTAAATGCACTTGAATAAAGGGGTTTGTTCGGAGTTGGAGTTGAAAGTTTGGTGGGTGGTTTTGTGTGTCTGTCACATCAAAGCTGTTTTGGGACGCAGCAAAGCGCTGGTTGTTCTGGTTGATGCAACAAAGACTCTTGATCACCTGACAGATTGTCCAAAGCAAAATTTACTACCATTGGCTACACTGTCTAATTGACACCCACAGCATATGAACACACACACACGCACAGAGGCAATGTGCCGAGGCAAGGGGGAACACATGTGGACACCAACAGATGCACAAATGCATGTACACACACATGTAGACACATACACCTGTAAATATGCACATACATGTACAGACACTCAATCTATGATCCAAACATTGCATCAGCGGTTGCCACACTTTCAATCAATTACACTTGTACACAAACACACTTTCTCACTAAGCCGGTTGTGAAGATCAAGATGTCCTCAAACGTCTCTCTCCCTAACTGACAGCTCCAACAATACATTCAGTGCTTCAAGTCTTATCAAGTCAAGAGAGCTGAAAAATAATTATACCGAACCCACAGCGAAAAGCAAGCGCAGCTTTGAAATTGATATGCAAAAGGCATCATTCCCTTACAAATAGTCCAATACTGCATTTGGTAAGCCTGATAATCCTTGTATTCTTAGTGTGTAGAACAGACTTAAATCTAAGTACATCAATCCATTCTGAATATAAATTGTCGACCAACAGATTAGTGGTGTTTGTGATAAAGAAAAAGCCAGCATCTTCATTACACGACTTATACAATGTGCTTGTATTTCCTGCATTGCAATGAAACTACAATGGCAAATGTCCCCTCGTGCAACTAATGTGAGCGTTGCTTGTTCTGTGCCAGAGTAGAAAATCAGGAGGAAAAACATCTCACAGATGCTTTGCATATTCCATCTGGAAAAACAACACTGAGTTATTTCACCATTCCCACAAAAAGCTTAAAGACCCGCCCCGATGTGCCAGGCAAATACTTTGTTGTCCTTTTTCCGTACCACTTCTTGAAAGCGTTTATGCTCAAACTTAGTTGAAAACGCATGTTGGTGTTTCAGAGAGCTACACCACTTGAGACGCAAAATCTGCGGAGAGGCCAACCTATCAAAACACGTCATAGCATCATCCACCAAAACAGAAATGCATGCATACAGTACATACGGCGACTGAGACATTATTAGGAATGAAAAGGGAAAAGGTAGAAGACAAGAAGTGGCAAGGAGGAGAAGAATGCGGCCTACAAGGCAGAGAGAGGAGGTTCGGATTGGTCTAAAGCACCTACCTGTAACTTCAAAGCTGATGGATAGAAGAGGGGGAACACTAGGCTTCTGCTGGTTTGAGGTCTGACCCTCTGCGGGCACAGGGAGATACAACTATTAGCAACACAGTCACTGGAAAGGGAGAGGGTTTTGGAAGTTGAGGCATGCGTTGAGTGCTATTGCAGGAGTCTAGCCGTTTTCCAATATGAGAATGAGGCTTGTAGAAAAAATAAGGACGGGAAGCGCTGCAGGGATACACTTGTCGATCTTTAAAAATGTAGATTGAAGGTGCTCTAATAAGATCAGTCCAGTTACCCCTAGAAACTGATCAGCAGTCAGTTTTGGATTGTCCCCTCTGGAATGCTTAAGGTTTGGATTTAGGGAGGGTAAGGTGATCCTGGACCTGTGTTCCTCTAAGAGCGTGGTGATTTAGTTTATGCATGCAGTGGTTGTTGCTGCAGACTTCATTGAGGCACTGTCTGCCTGTGTCTGCCTCTATCTATGTGGCAGCTGGGGAGATTACCCCCCTGATGGGGGAAGAGGAATCCTGCGCCAGGAAGATAAGAACACTCTCCCTTCTAACTCCCACACACGCACACACACGCACACACACTCAGACAGACACACACGGGAATGCATGCACATGCACGCCCACAACGCACACACACACACGTGGGAACACAACATACACATACAGTACATTTCAACAAAATCGTTAGTACATTCTCCTTTAATGTCAGTCCATCTTTAACTGCATTCTAAAGCAATGTGTTTGTCAACATGCACGGGGAAAGGATGTGGTTTCAGTATAGAAAGAGAAACAGACTGTTGTCAATGCCCAAAGAAGCCCAAATTGACATAAGGATATATAACAGTAGCGACAGAGTATAGACAAACATTTATTCAGAAATGTATTCACACCCCTTGACTTTTTCCAAATGTTGTTGTGTGACAGCCTGAATTGATGATTGATTCAATTGAGATTTTGTGTCACTGATCTACACACAATACCCCATAATGTCAAAGTGGAATTATGTTTTTAGAAATGCTCATATATTAATTCAAAATGTAAAGCTGAAATGTCTTGAGGCAATCCGTCTCCAACCCCTTTGTCACGGCAAGCCTAAATCAGTTCAGGAGTAAAAGTTTGCTTAACAAGTCACATAATAAGTTGCATGTACTGCAATAATAGTGTTTAACCAGATTTTAGAATGACTATCTCATCTCTGTTCTCCACACATACAATTATCTGTAAGGTCCCTCAGTTGAGCAGTGAATTTCAAGCACAGATTCAACCACAAAGACAAGGGAGGTTTTCCAAATTTCGCAAAGAAGCATGGTGCAGTTATTAATTGCACTTTGGATGGTGTATCAATACACCCAGTCAATGCAAGGATGCAGGCACCTTTCCAAACTCAGTTGCCGGCGAGGAAGGAAACCGCTCAGGGATTTCCCCATGAGGCCAATGGTGATTTTAAAACAGTTAAAGAGTTTAATAGCTGTGATAGGAGAAAACTGAGGATGGATCAACAACATTGTAGTTACTCCAGAAAACTAACCTAAATGACGGAGTGAAAAGAAGGAAGCCTGTACAGAATACAAACATTCCAAAACATGCATCCTGTTTCCAATAAGGCACTAAAGTAATAACTTTTTGTCCTGAATACAAAGCGCTATGTTTGAGGCAAATCCAACACAAGGCATCACTGAGTACCACTCTTCATATTTTCAAGCATTTTGGTGGCTGCATCATGTTATGGTTATGCTTGGCATTGGCAAAGACTAGGGAGTTTTTGTTGGGGATAAAAATAAACAAAATAGAGCTAAACACGGGCAAAAACCTGCAGGAAAAGTTAGTTCAGTCTGCTGTCCAACAGACACTGGGAGACAAAGTCATCTATCAGCTGGACAACTACCTAAAACACAAGGCCGAATATACATTGAAGTTGCTTACCAAGACAACATTGAATGTTCTTGAGTGGCCTAGTTTCAGTCTTGATTTAAATCGTCTTGAAAATCTATGGCAACACTTAATAATGGCTGTCTAGCAATGATCAACAACCAACTTAACAGAGAGTAAATCATTTTTAAAAGAATAATGGGCAAATATTGTACAATACAGGTGTGCAACAGCTCTTAGCTACTTCCTCAGAAAGACTCACAGCTGTAATGGCTGCCAAAGGTGATTATATCATGTATTGACTCAGGGGGTTGAATACTTATCTAATCAAGACATATTAGTGCTTTATTTTCCATTACATTTAAAAATTATATCTCTAATTTTTCTGCCACTTTGACATTAGAGTATTTTGTGGAGATAGCTGACAAAACAATACAATTACATCAATTTTAATCACACTTTGTAACCCAACAAAATGTGAAAAAAGTCAAGGGGTGTAAATATATTTCTGAAGGCACTTTAGATGTCACTGCTGTGTGTACTGTGTATGATATGACAGAGTTTGTGTGTGTGTTTGTGTCTTGTGGTGTATCGGTCACTACAGGAGAGATCTTCAGCATACTTAAACGGGCCATATGTGATTTCTACATAGGTTTTTGGACTTTTAAATGAATAATGTATACACATGGATCCTTGAAGAATATAACTTAGAAATGCCTCATGAACTGTTTACCCCATGAGAACCCGAAACTATAAGCTTGTTTTACTTCATTGTTTGTAAACACTGTAATTGTAAAAAACAAACACTGTATAGCCTCAAAACATGGTTGAAACTCAAGCTATGGTAGTCCTTGCACCGCATTTGAAAGTGATTCCATTTCTCCAGCCCCATCCCTCAGCTGTTTACCAAATCAGTGGCGGGTGAACACTTTGTTGTTGTTTTAACTGCAGATTGCCCCCTTCAAGCTCAAGGTAGCACTTTCTCCTGTGCACTAAAAATATTGTCTGAATAAAATGATCACTCCACCAACAATTACCGCTCCAGCGACAGGAACATCTCCTGATATAATAATTGTGCTTCTCGCGTAATGAAAATGCTTTTTGTTTTTCCCACACCATCTCCACTGGTGGTGCTTAGCCTTAGAATCCTTGCTAATATAATTACCAGTGCAGCATTGACTTAAACTGTGCTTGACGGGTCTGAGAGTCGAAGCCGGAGTGTTCTCACTTGTCTAAGGCTTAAGAGTCACACCAGGTCAAGTCAGGTTATGTTATGAAAGCAGCTCCTCTTCCCTTGTTGCCTCTCCCTGTAGTGTGCAGTGTTCAAGAGTTGCTATGGTAATTCTGTAATGGCTACACTAATTGTAGGGCACAAAAGTGTGTTTTTAATGGTGTTATTCAGATACTGCTGTTGTTAGGAAATGTCGGAATGGACACGGGGTATGGAACTGTGAATGCTGTACATGACAATACGTGCCACTGCATTTGTTTGACACAAGACAATGACGTGTCTCTGATGCTGAAATAGTTTGGTGTGCCAACATGTAACAATTTTGTCTTTGTTTTTCGGGAAATATTTGGGACTGTTTTGTACAACCTTTGCAGATTTGAGACATGCAACAATATCAGATGTGGGACTACATTTGTCCCACAAATGATTATTACACATGAAGGCTGGATGGTTTATGAACGTAACACCATCAGATGTGCATTATTGGGACAGTTTTACATAGGAAAGACTTTGTTATAGGAAAGTGTTAGGGACAGATCAAAATTTACTTGGGGGAGGGGCGGTCCAAAACAGGGGAAGGGTGTGTGGTTTTTTATTGGGCACAGGGAAGGTCAGTGTGTTTTGTCCCTGATTTACATTTACTCGTCTGCTTGTATTTTCCCTATAAACAATGAATTGACTTACTTTTGATATTACCCTAGTAAAATGTTGAAACATTTGTGAAGGTTTGTTATGGTGTGGCTATTATTTATCTTTAGCTACTGAAGGCCTATGATGTGAAGGCAATGCGCCCCGGCGCTCCAATCGGACCCTGACAGTTGAACTTGAGGTGAGGAAGACTTGTTTCAGGCCTGCCAGAGTTACTTCTATAATCTAACAATATAATGCTTCTCTTTATACAAAATATTCTGATTGAAGAAATGCATGTTGGTGTTGTAGCTTGTCACTGGCATATCTCTCTCTATCGCTCTAGGGTTAGGTCTAAGCTTCTCTTCCTTTATATATGTATTTATTCAAATGTTAATATCGTACAGTGGACACCTAAGCCCATAGGCCTATGCATGCAATGCCCTGATACATGTTGTGCTCAAATTTCTGACAGTTGAACTGTGAGGTGGACAATTATTGTTTGAGGAAAGTAGCCTAAAAAAGAATTAAAAAAAATAGGCTATAACGTTCTTCATATGATACACATCAAAACACAATAGTGTTTTTGTAATTGTTACAGGCTGTTTAAGGACATGTGAATGTGGCTCATTGGGCCAATATCTCTTGTTTATTCATGGAGCTGGATGCATGTACATGCATGCCTTGTACATTTCTTAAATGTCCAGTAAATTAAGATCTCCCCTGTCATGTTGTTTCCTAAAGAAAACTCTGAAATGGCATATTGTTTTTATGAAGATTTTAGAATATTGGCACAAAAAAAAATCTGTCGCCAATTGGATGGAAACCTAGGTAAGTGCGCTAGTCCCGTATGGCTTTGATTATGCCTCCACCTCACGGTTCACCAGCAGCCCTAAACATCTAAGAATACGCTACTAGCCAAACAAGCTGGTAAAAATTGGACTTAAACTCCCCCCTCATACACATTTGGAGGTTGAGGATTTTTTTGTCTCTATCTCTGTAATGTGTCTGTATCTATGTAATTGTATATGTAGAAAATAGGGACCACAATGGAAATAAGTCCCAGACTTATTAAAAAAATCTTTGTGTATATATGTTTTAAAAATTTTTTTTACTGACAAATAAAATGAATCTATCAATTCAAACTGTGCAGCGACCAATTGATGAATGGAAAGAGTCATCTTTTACAAAACGGCAAAAAAGTTGAATGTCATTCAGAGACTGTCAAGCCTTCTTTATTGGGTAGGCCTACAAGGTAGGGAGGGAAGTATTTTCTGTTCTATTTTCTGAGATTGACATAGTCTATTTATTGTGGTGTTGAAAACACAAACAATGATATCGAAGTGCCAGAAGTCGGTATGCTCTGTTTATTGGTTGTGGTGATGCACTGGCACAGAAAGCTGTTAGTGGAAAACTCTTTGCATATAAAACATATAATTATAAATATGACTCGTCTGGGGTGGTCGGCAAACCCCCAACCTTTTGGCCCATCGACTGTGAAACAAAAGTATGCTGAAGTCGATATCCATGTTTATAAACGCAGGGTTGTAAACATGATTTTTAGTTCATTCTATGAGAGGGGAGGGTGTTCCATTTACTTTAATGTGGGTCATGTGAAAATATTTTTCACGCTGGGGAGGGGGGTGCATATTATTTCTACTACACCTTGAGTTGGACCACCCCCCCCCCCCCCCCCCCCCCCCAGTACATTTTGATCTGTCCCTTATATGCAGGAAAGACTATGTTATGAAAAAGCGCTATATATAGAAATGCCTCATTACCATCTTTGTCTTTGAGGTTGTTGAGGTAGGTCAGTAGTTCGGCGTTGGCCTGGACACAGTACACCTCTCGATTCTGGAGCCCTCCCCCACACAGGCCGGTCTGGTTGCTACGCCGACGGTCCTGTTGGCTTAGCAACGAGTCCACTCTACAGTCGCTCCACTCTGTAGTCCTCCAGGTGTAACTGTGACAGTGACAGAGATGGGTGTGTGGGTGTTCTGCTGTCAAAACACATTTAACATTGGACTGAGGTTTCTTTAGCTAATCAAATCCCTGACCTGTCTGTGCTATAAAAACACATTTGTCAATTGTGTGTTGATCTGTTCTACCTGCATCTGGGGCTGCAGCTGCCAAACTTGAATTACACTAATCCTTATCGTTCCACTACAACTTCAATAGCTATCAGCTCAATGTTTGGCTAATTGCTTCCAATCCATGTAACACATGAGTAATATGAAAAGATACATTTTAGTCATAGAAATAATCAATTTTAAAGGCTATGTCACGACTGACAGTTTTATAGATGGTGTGGTTTTGAAGTATTTTGCAGAATCGGAACAGGAATGCTCAGGTGTTATTGGAATGATTGTGTAAAGATGGGATACGATGTCAATAAGGCCAATCTGTGTGTGTGTGTGTGTGGCAGGTTACAGGAGAGACAATATTGTCATAGACTCCATTTGAGTCTGTGTCTGGCAAAAGCTCAAACACACCAATCTTTCTCCGTATGCTGTCTGCTCCACCACACACACAGGCCCATACAAACCAACTCCTATGGGCCACCCAGGAGAGCAAATTAGCTAGATGAAGTAGCTAATGAGAAATCAACAGGAGGAATGTATCACCTCTGCCAGTGAGAATCCAGTAGACTTTGGAAAGTTAGTGCACTAAGTGGTTCCAATTTGTTGAAAACTTCCTGGAGGCCTGTCAGGTTCCTGAACTATGTACGGTAGTATTTTTCGACACACTGATACTACTGTGTACTACATTACATTTGGACACAACATTTTATAATTTGAAATTCCACAAATACAACATTGACTTAACCCACTTTCAAGCTCTAGGCCTTCCATAAATATTCTGTATATTTCTTACCATATATTTATTGTAAAACTATAACTTCCACACATACAGCCACACATCCTCATGACACTAAGTGACACTCACGTGGCGCAGGGCAGTACTCCATCCCCCTGGGGGTCACATGGCTCCGTCTCCTCCAGCGGTGGGCAGTCCTCCCCCTCCCCCACGGAGAACTGGTGCACTCGTCTGGTCCTGGAGCGTTGGCCCCTGGGGGACTCAGGGTCTGGGTCTAGACAGGCCTTGGAGCAGGGGCCCCAGTCTGCCCACTCGCTCAGCTTACAGTCCTTAGCGAGGATGCAGGACTGGACCGTCAGAGGGAGGTCCCAGGGCAGACACAGACTGGAAAACAGAGGTAAGGCGAGAGCAGAAGTGGCAAGGTCAGTAATCTGAGATCTGTCTGCGATCTGCTTGCAATTTGCGACAGTGGATGTGAAAGCTGGTCCTGAGGGAGCCCTGTGTGTGTTGGTGGTCCTAGAACAAGTGGTCAGTGGGTTTTCGAAGTCAGCTGAGGTAGATTTTGAGGTAGAATTTGGCGTATGTTGGTTGAATTTATGGAATGTTGGTTTTCGTCCTGTCTATTGCAGTGTATTACTCATCAAGGAACATTGTCTTACGTCAAATAGATGGTTGTGTAGGACTGACACCACTACCTATCGGAAGACAATGGGAAGCCAGGGGTCATTCACCAATGAGCTGGATGTAAGTACATGATACTAATACTATAATGTACTATAATGTATTAATACTTGTACTATAGTAGAATGTACACTACCATTGCAAAATTTTGGGGTCACTTAGAGATGTCCTTGTTTTTGAATATAATTTTTTGTCCATTAAAATAACATCAAATTGATCAGAAATACAGTGTAGACATTGTTAATGCTGTAAATGACTATTGTACCTGGAAACGGATGATTTTTAATGGAATATCTACATAGGTGAACAGAGGTCCATTATCAGCAACCATCACTCCTGTTTTCCAATGGCACGTTGTATTAGCTAATCCAAGTGTATCATTTTAAAAGGCTAATTGATCATTAGAAAACCCTTTTGAAATGATGGCAGTACAGCTGAAAACTGTTGTTCTGATTAAAGAAGCAATAAAACTGGCCTTCTTTAGACTAGTTTAGTATCTGGAGCATCAGAATGTGTGGGTTTGATTACAGGCTCAAAATGTCCTGAAACAAATAACTTTCTTCTGAAACTCGTCAGTCTATTCCAAGAAAGTGAAGATCTCGTACAACGCTGTGTACTACTCCCTTCACAGAACAGCGCAAACTGTCTCTAACCAGAATAGAAAGTGGAGTGGGAGGCCCCGGTGCACAACTGAGCAAGAGGACAAGTACATTAGAGTGTCTAGTTTGAGAAACAGATGCCTCACAAGTCCTCAACTGGCAGCTTCATTAAATAGTACACACAAAACACCAGTCTCAACGTCAACAGTGAAGAGGCGACTTAGCCTTTTAAAATGATAAACTTGGATTAGCTAACACAACGTGCCATTGGAACACAGGAGTGATGGTTGCTGATAATGGGCCTCTGTTCACCTATGTAGATATTCTATTAAAAATCATCCGTTTCCAGGTACAATAGTAATTTACAACATTGACAAAGTCCACACTGTATCTGATCAATTTGATGTTATTTTAATGAACAAAAAATGTGCTTTTCTTTCAAAACGAGGACATTTCTATGTGACCCCAAACCTTTGAACGCTAATGTACATTATACTAAGCATGTTGTAATAAGCTGTATTCAAGAGTCCTTAGGGAACTGCCTGGCATTGAACCCTAATACTCAACCCTTCATTCAGAATCATCACCCCTTAATAAACAATGCAGAAAAAAAAGCTGGGGAAGCCCCCACATTTAGGTAGTGAATTGGTTGCTTGTTCAAATCCAGCTCAGAGGACCATGAGACCAGGGGTTTTGTACATGTAATACAATGCAATGCATAAAGCCTGAAGGGTTGTGCCTCAATAGCCTCGGAATAGTAACCACAACTGATCAATCACCAAAAGCAATCACTCTGTAATCATTCAACTTGCAATTAGAGCTAATGAATAAACGCTGCCTCTTTCAGCTCCTTCAAATGATTAGGAATTAAAGCCGACTATTTTCTGTTCCTTGCACCGCAGTGTGCATCGCCTTTCCCCCGAGGCGCCGCAGCTGACGATCTTTTACTGCTAATTACAGCTCTGCTTCATTTAGAACCCTCTAATTTAGACTACGCCGAAGCCACACTTCACCTCTAGCTTCTCACACTTCTGCTGGAAACGAGTGCAACTGGTTTGAAGAAAAAAAAAACGCTTGAAAAAAAGGGAGTTGTGTTTTTAACCCCTCTGTCTCCACAGATTAAGATACCTTTGAATTGTTTGATGTGGCGGGCCTGCCGGTGTGACGTCACGCCGAGGATTCGTTGTGCTGCCAACAAGGCACGCAGGTAGAGTTCTTTCTCAGTGAAAAACATTCAGAAATTAAAACAAAGGTTTTGCGACTCGGGGAGGATAATGTCTCGCTTCCTGACTCAGATGAAACTTCACACATGCTTAAAAAGCCTTAAAGCGTCCATTGACCCTTTTCACGGCAACTCAATCTCTTTCAGTATTTGATGTTTTGGTCGTGTCAACTTTTTATTATCTTCTGCATTGTTGTGGGGGTTTTGAAGTCTTGAAAGTAGTCTTTTTTTTAATCTCCGTCAGTCAGACAGAATGGGGACAGACAAACAATTTCACTTGAAATAAGAGAGTAATAATATTTCAAAAACACTCAAACTCTCATTTTAAAACCAATAAAGGTTATACAACAAACAACAAGAAATTCCATGCAATTCCACAAAAAAAAAAAGAGTTTGGTTTCTGTAGAATATCCACATTGAACACAAACATGCTCATTACACGAGGCTTTGGCTAAGAAACATGTGGTACAATTAAAGCCTACAACACAGGCTGTACTATGTGGGTCAGGGAATGTGAAACCCTGGGAGAAATCTTTTAACCATCTTTTTCAGCGCCTTGATGAAAACACAGTTTAGAAAACAGAGTGGAATGTTTGGAAGGCCAGTGTGGCCAGTAAAGAGAAACATAAGACTCGAATGAGACTCGAATTTGAACTAAAAGATGTAAAGTGATACTTTCTAGAAGTGCTTCTGGTGGTAAACGGAAACCTCAGAGGCCACCATGCAAGCTGGAATCTACAGTAAATAGCCTACACTTGCATGCGGATTTCATATTATTACATGTAAAGCCTGCCACTATTCTACAACCAGACCAAAACAAAGTCTAATGAGTCAAGAGAAAGCTGTGGCCCAACGATGACAGATGTACATCAAACAAAATGGGAAATGAAGTCAGCAAGATGTTCGGAGGACGACTGCCTAGATTCATTGGATATCGCTTCAGAGAGAACCCAGCAAACCGGGAACATTCCCAGAACATTAGCTAAGATTCTCATTAAGTTCTAGTTGGGTTTTATCTAACATTAGGATGATGACATCCCAAAAACATACAAATAATGTTTTTGATAACAAAATTTTTATTTTATTCAGAAAATGTTTTAAAGGAAATATTCTTGGAACGTTTTCTTAACATTTACGAAAATGTTGTGCACAACATCTGTAACAACCACCACAGAACATTCCCCCAAATGTTCTCATTAGGTTTCCAGGTAATGTAATGACACAATGTACCAGTAATGTTTTTAGAACATACCGCCACAACGTTCTGGGAACGTTCTTGCAACATCAGGCAAATGTTTTATACAAACATTGTATAATCATCATCGCAACTGGACAGTTTTTGTGTTATGAGAACATTGCCTCAACCAAAATAATGTTCTGGGAACTTTCACAGAAACTTTTTTGGTTTGCTGGGAAGTTTGTTCCACTTTTCTGAAGTGGCAAAAACAACGATAAATATTTCAGAACCAGAAATAAACAAGTCAAAGATTAGTATTTACCTTCCTAAGGGCATAAGATTTGTTTTCACGGTTCTTTAGAAATATTTGATCCCAGCCACTGCTGAGAAGTTGGCACTAACAGTGCATTAATGAATATATTTAGTACATAATTGATCACATCTGTGGCATGTAACACATACATAATGTGGATGTAAGGCTGTATAACGGAGACTGTAGCTCTCCTTGCTAGAGATGAAAGACTTCATGGATTCTAAGATGAGAGATACCGTGCTGACATTCAAAGTTATTGTCACTCAGCATAAAACAAAGACACCATGCAATGCTAAAGAAAGAGCTTCAAGGCAAGACAGGGTTAGGGACTTGCCTCAAGCCAAGACAGGGCCCAAGAAAATGTCAGTTTACTTGAAGGGTATGCATGCAGTCTTGTCTACTGTCTATTGTACTGTATATAAGATATAGTATGCGAAGAACCTGAATCATTGATAACCTGAACCATACTCCTAATGTGAAAGATTATCAGAAAAAAGTATTTGGTCAACAGCATTTAAAAATAAATGACTGTACTTTTTTTTTAGTTGAACTGAAATCTCTGTTAGTAATCAAGCTTTTTGATTTTATCTTTCCTCACCTGCACACGTAACAATACCAACATAATGATGTGCAACTCATTCTGCTATTTCACAGTCAAAGATGACAGAAGTGCTGGCTAAGATTCAATCCCTGTCACGGAATGAGCACCAGTGAATATAGAGTTGTCATCTCCACCGTTGAAAGTAGACACCAGAAAGTGGGAGTGCTCCATTGCTTTGACAGCAAAGCAGAGACACATAACCATTCCCCTGCCTGTCATCTACTGTACATCAGTACAGTACATCACATCACAACATAATACTGTGCTTACAGTTCTGAAGAAGATAAAAACAACCCCTTACAAAGGCCTGTTTAGACATGTGGCAGGTTTGTGCCTATTTTAAGATTGAGTGTTATTTACGGACAACAGATAACTCACTATGATGAATTACAGTTCTGAATGGACAAAAACACATGGTTTCCTATGACCAATGACATATCATGGTTTGCCCATTTAGACTAAAAGTACAATTTTAAAGGACAACCAGCACACAGACACACTAAGGAACCAGTATTACCCCAGACCCAGAAATACTGATGCTGAGCCACTTACCTGAGTCCCACCGTGCTCCCGTTCCTGTGTGCACAGGACACCGTGCGACTCTGGTATCCCACCTGGATGTCCCAGAAGGGGCTCTCCTGCCTGTTGAGCCGGTTCCTGGTCCGTTTCTTCTGGATCAGCTCCCTAGTATCAGGGTCTTTGACCCCAGGCCTCTCCCTGGCCCCCCCTTTACCCTTCCTATGCTTGGCCTGCCGCACCGGCCGGGAAATGGGGAGAGAACAGGGCATCCAGGACCCCACCCTGAGGCTGTACACCCCCTCAGGCCCCATGCAAGGCCCTGGCTTACAGGTGTGGAACTCGGTTAGGTTTGGGCAGGCTGAACCCCCGAAGAGTGGAGGCACCAGGACACTGCGCACCCGGTTCTTTAGGCCGGTTCCACAGGTTTTTGAGCAGGACGTCCAGGGGGTGAATTCAGACACCACACAGTCCTGAGGGCAGGGGATGAGGCAGGCCTGCTCTAGTCGAGGCTTGGGCTCAAAGTACTCACAGATGGTGTCGTCTCCGAGAGATTCATCTGACTTTAGTACGCAGCCCACCTCCCGGGTCTGAATGCCCTCCTCACCCCCATTGCATACGTATGGCCGCATGCCCCCAAAGGTTCTTGTTGACACGGACACACACTGGTTCCAGGCACCGAGTTTCCAGTCGTAAAGGTCCTTGTGCCAGTCGCACACACGGAAGCAGTTCTGCTGGTTGGAAGGCCGCTGGGACTGGTCACAGTTGGTGTGGAGGGTGGTCCAGCCGTCCACGTGGGCACACCACACAGCCCGACTCTGGCTGCCACCTGGGCCACAGTCACTGCCCATACATCTGCCCCATGGCCCTTGGGAACACAACACAGACAGCGTTAAAATAACTATGAAATAGGCCAGAATTAGGCTTTTTAAAATATGTTTTACATCAAAAGGTAAAGTGGACACAGTGTACACTATACAGTACATCAATTGATAGCAAATTGATTATTTTAGGGGCGGTAGTTTATT
The DNA here is from genome assembly GCF_013265735.2 of Oncorhynchus mykiss. Classification (NCBI taxonomy): domain Eukaryota; kingdom Metazoa; phylum Chordata; class Actinopteri; order Salmoniformes; family Salmonidae; genus Oncorhynchus; species Oncorhynchus mykiss. Next base: position 34,555,550 of record NC_048566.1, read on the forward strand.
GATCATTTGGAAAAAGCAAACCATACAAATATCAAACAGAACGTAGAATTAACCCACATCAGCAGACACAGTGGACGGATCGATGGAGACCAAGAATGTCATAGAGACCGCGTCTTCACACCTGGAGACTCACAGCATATTTACAATTCATGCACTGAAAGATTAGTACATCAGCTATTCTACCATAGCTCCCCTTTCAGCTCCACGTTTTACTCTGAATGAAGTCTCCATTGCAGCCATAACACAATAACTTTCCCTGACTTTTATCCCCACACCAAACCTCATCACAGTAAAAAAATATGCGGCTTAGCGGCAGTGTTGTTCATTGAGTCATTCAGCTCAACCTAATCCGTGGCCATGTTGTGCTCTGCCGCTGTTATCCACATTCTAGTGACAGCACAGGACAACCGAGAAAGAAGAGGAGACTAATGTACAGCTTCACCTCAGACCAACCCCTTCCATCTACAGCCAATTGATTGTGTTACATGATGGCCTCTGGCTGAGTGGTCTCCGGGTGAGGGGGCCTTGTGTTTACCCATGTTGCACCCCTGAACCGATTGCCACCCTGTGGAGGACGAAGAACTCTAGTCTTGCTGAAACCGGGTGAAACATTTCCTGCAATTATCAGACCCAAATGCCTCAGATGACAGCCTATTAGTGGACTCATCTCCTCGCTCAGCTGCTGATCTCGCTGGCAGGAACTGGCTTCAATCAGTGTGTCAGCATGTCGACAGAAGCCTCAAAGCACATCACACATGGCTGTTCTATTTCCCCCTATATCAACACAAGATCAATGCCCTGCTGTCAGACTTCTCATGCATATATACAGTGGCAAGAAAAAGTATGTGAACCCTTTGGAATTACCTGGATTTCTGCATAAATTGGTCATCAAATTCGATCTTATCTTCATCTAAGTCACAACAATAGACGAAGATAGTGTGCTTAAACTAATAACACACCAATTAATGTGTTTTTCTTGTCTATATTGAATACATAATTTAAACATTCACAGTAGGTAGGAAAAAGTATGTGAACCCCTAGGCTAACGACTTCTCCAAAAGCTAATTGGAGTCAGGAGTCAGGAGTCAGCTAACCTGGAGTCCAATCAATGAGATATGAGATTGGAGATGTTGGTTAGAGCTGCCTTGCCCTATAAAAAACACTCACAAAATTTTTGTTTGCTATTCACAAGAAGCATTGCCTGATGTGAACCATGCCTCGAACAAAAGAGAGCTCAGAACCCCGAATTGTTAACTTACATAAAGCTGGAAAGGGTTACAAAAGTATCTCTAAAAGCCTTGATGTTCATCAGTCCACGGTAAGACACATTTTGCAGGAGAATTTTAGGCTATCTGTCCGCCAATCGAAGCTCATCAGAAGTTGAGTGATGCAACAGGACAACGACCCAAAACACAGAAGTAAATCAACAACAAAATGGCTTCAACCGAAAAAAAATACACCTTCTGGAGTGGCCCAGTCAGAGTCCTGACCTCAACCCAATTGAGATACTCTTACATGACCTCAAGAGAGCAGCTCACACCAGACATCCCAAGAATATTGCTGTAATGAAACAATTTTGTAAAGAGGAATGGTCCAAAATTCCTCCTCACCATTGTGCAGGTCTGATCAGCAACTACAGAAAACATTTGGTTGAGGTTATTGCTGTCAAAGGAGGGTCAACCAGTTATTCAATCCAAAGGTTCACATACTTTTCCCACCCTGCACTGTGAAAGTTTACACGGTGTGTCAATATAGACAAACACAGTCTGCGGATAATTATTTGTGTGTTATCAGCAGACTGTGTTTGTCTATTGTTGTGACCTAGATGAAGATCAGATCAAATTTTATGACCATCCATGTATTCCCAATGAAATCCATGTATTCCCAAAGGGTTCATATACTCTTTCTTGGCACTGTAGTTGTGATTCAGGGGATGTCTGGGCATCCGTTAGCTACCGAATAGATTGGGGTTCATTTAATGGCCTTTTGAAATGGGGTGTCTGGGGTATTCGGCACAAAAGAGGCAGGGGGTAAACTATCTGGAGCATTCCCAAGGCTTATCCCTTATATGTTGTTTGCCTGAGTAAATGAAACCCTAGCAAAATGATTTCACCAATAGCAAAAGGAGCTTACTTGGAAGTTTTGTTAGACACATGGTGTGAGCGGTGGGATCTTAGCAGTGATTAGGTTGTTGGCACTCCATGATGAAGACAGTATGGCATCAAACACATTCATTTTGGAGCTGTAGCTACATGTCATGGAAGCCAAACTGACATCCTCTCATTGAAGTCTGGTAAAAATGTGAAACAGCTCTTTAATCCCCAATCATTGTAGGATAAGATCATCCATGTTGGGTCATGGCGTTGTGCTTGATGAAGGAATCAAGTACAGAACTAACGTTTAGTATATCAACAGTTATCAACATCAACAGTCTGAATAGTATACTATAAATTATAAACTGGGTGGTTCGAGCCCTGAATGCTGATTGGCTGAAAGCTGTGGTATATCAGACCTTATACCATGGGTATGACAAAACATTTATTTTTACTGCTCTAATTACGTTGGTAACCAGTTTATAATAGCAATAAGACACCTCCGGTTTGTGGTATATTGCCATTGTACCACGGCTAAGGGCTGTATCCAGGCACTCCGTGCGGCGTTGTGCTTAAGAACAGCCCTTAGCCGTGGTACACTGGTCATATACAACAACCCCTCGGGCCTTAATGCTTGAATATATAACTCAGGGGGAGATTTTAACATTTTCACACAATGTCCAAGAGCCTTAACAGATCTCCCATAGGCTCAAGTGCACATACTCCCCTCTGTAAACAGCAGATTAGGCTGGAGTAAGAAGTGTAATATCCCAACTGTTGGAAAGTAAGTTGGATCTCTCTGTCCCAATGCGTTCATTAATAGACAGACATGTTTTGGCTCTCACAGGGTCATCCTCACTAAGGATGGTGTCACACAGAGCTGTTCACTTGTTTGTGTTTGCTTGTTATTGATCCATCTAAGACAAGAACTACTTACTGCCAAGGTCAGGGATCATTTGGAGCTGTCCTTGCTGTCTGACAGATGCTAAAGTGGTGGTCCTATTGCCAAGAAATCCCTGTTGTTACTTCTGGTTTAGGTGTCTCACAGAGCACTCAAAATGTTGTCATTCTACAGACTGTCAGGACCAGGTTGGACAGGTATTATTATGAGCATATTATGTTTGCTTTATGAAAACCACTTAAAATAAAGTGCAATCACATCTCAGATGGCCAAAGCTACAAAAATAACTGTAAAATGAAAGCGAGCAAAAGACCTTGTGTCCCCTAATTACCATACCCAACTCCTAATAATGTTCAGTTGCAGCACAGAGTGAAATGGAATACAGAAGGCCCTCTTAAATACAATTGCACATAACCCTTGGCAGAGATGAACGTCAACACATTGAACATGCCATGCTGAGTTCCTGTTAAGGCCAGTAGAGCAATTCATTAGCTAAAAGGCCAAAAAGCTTGCAAACAATCTGACGAGCATGACACAAGGTCAAACTGTGTATCCCTTCAGAGAGACCACATAGTCCTAAGGGGTAGTACAGAAGTCTGCATTTGAAGAGAATGCATCATACATTCTTAAATTACTAAGTATGGTCAGACACTTCATTTCACTTCCAAACATTGTATTTTTTTTATTTTACTAGGCAAGTCAGTTAAGAACAAATTCTTATTTTCAATGACAGCCTAGGAACAGTGGGTTAACTGCTTTGTTCAGGGGCAGAACAACAGATTTTTACCTTGTCAGCTCAGGGGTTTGTTCTTGCAACCTTGCAGCTACAAGTCCAACACACTAACCACGAGGCTACCTGCCACCCCATAAGAATGAACAAATGAACATTGCCCTTTAAAAAAAAAAAAATAGAAACAACACCAAATTATAAATCATGGGTTATAAATATAAAAGAGAAAAATATGTCTGAGGAGAAGGAAGAGGCCAGAGGCTTCCACTTAATGTCTGCTGAAAAACTTTGAGCTGCTTAACATTCATGGATAATTACCGACCCTATGTTCAGTGTGATCTGGGCCCTTGGCCATGTTTCTACCTCTCACAATTGACCTGAATGTCATTAGCTGGAATACCACAATGACACTTCTATCTTTTAATAAAGGGCTTTTTTTTATGATTCTGATTCATCAAGCAAAACATACATCACTGTACATAACTCTAAGGCAGACTTTCGATTTATCCCATACAATGTGAAACAGTTTCCTCCATTTAATTATATTTTTCACAAATAGGAAACATTGTGCAGGCTCTGTGTCATTATTGATGCCATGCCACCTTTATGAACTAGTGTCATGGTTACCATCTGCTAGTCATTGAATTGGATTCGGCTAATTAAATCATTCATTTCAGTGGTCAATAACAAACCGAAGGTGGAATACTGCAGCTCGTGTAGGAGACAGACTCATTTGTCACTCCTGCAGTGACAAGATATTTTTTGGCATTCTGCACAAACCACCCATTCATATGTGTGTGTGTCAAAATCCAACTGTCAAGGCATTCAAAAGCAGACAAATTTCAAAAGGTCAAACGAACAAATCTGTTCAAGCCGTCAGTAACAGTAAGAACGCAATCAATAAAACCTCAGCATTTCCTTGACGCTCAAAATCCACGACCAATTCAACAACCTGCCAGAGGCATAAAGGTTGCCCTATGCATGCTAACCAACACCCTATGATTTCACTAGCTGCCACTAAAGCAGCAAACACCACAATAACAACATGTTTTACAGAAACACCTCACACTCCACAGTTGTGTCCAAAGGTTTTGAGAATGACACAAATATTAATTTTCACAGAGTCTGCTGCCTCAGTTTGTATGATGACAATTTGCATATAAGTCCCTCTTTGCCATGCAAATGAACTGAATCTCAAAAAAAAAATGTCCACTGCATTTCAGCCCTGCCACAAAAGGACCAGCTGACATCATGTCAGTGACCCTCTCTTTAACACAGGTGTGAGTGTTGACAAGGCTGGAGATCTCTCTGTCATGCTGATTGAGTTCAAATAACAGACTGGAAGCTTCAAAAGGAGGGTGGTGCTTGGAATCATTGTTCTTCCTCTGTCAATCATGGTTACCTGCAAGGAAACATGTGCCATCATCATTGCTTTGCACAAAAGGGCTTCACAGGCAAGGATATTGCTGCCAGTAAGATTGCACCTAAATCAACCATTTATCGGATCATCAAGAACTTCAAGGAGAGCTAGTTAAATTGTTGTGAAGAAGGCTTCAGGGCGCCAAAGAAAGTCCAGCAAGCGCCAGGACTGTCCCCTAAAGTTGATTCAGCTGCGGGATCGGGGCACCACCAGTACAGAGCTTGCTCAGGAATGGCAGCAGGCAGGTGTGAGTGCATCTGCACGCACAGTGAGGCGAAGACTTTTGGAGGATGGCCTGGTGTCAAGAAGGGCAGCAAAGAAGCCAGGAAAAACATCAGGGACAGACTGATATTCTGAAAAAGGTACAGGGATTGGACTGCTGAGGACTGGGGTAAAGTAATTTTCTCTGATGAATCCCCTTTCCGATTGTTTGTGGCATCCGGAAAAAAGCTTGTCCGGAGAAGACAAGGTGAGCGATACCATCAGTCCTGTGTCATGCCAACAGTAAAGCATCCTGAGACCATTCATGTGTGGGGTTGCTTCTCAGCCAAGGGAGTTGGCTCACTCACAATTTTGCCTAAGAACACAGCCATGAATAAAGAATGGTACCAACACATTCTCAGAGAGCAATTTCTTCCAACCATCCAGGAACAGTTTGGTGACGAACAATGCCTTTTCCAGCATGATGGAGCACCTTGCCCTAAGACAAAAGTGATAACCTAACAAAACATAGATATTTTGGGTCCGTGGCCAGGAAAATCCCCAGACCTTAATCCCATTGAGAATTTGTGGTTAATCCTCAATAGGCGGGTGGACAAACAAAAACACACAGATTCTGAAAAACTCCAAGCATTGATTATGCAAGAAGGGGCTGCCATCAGTCAGGATGTGGCCCAGAAGTTAATTGACAGCATGCCAGGGCGGATTGCAGAGGTCTTGAAAAATAAGTCAACACTGCAAATATTGACTCTTTGATTCAACTTCATGTAATTGTCAATAAAAGCCTTTGACACATGAAATGCTTGTAATTATACTTCAGTATTCCATAGTAACATCTGACAAAAATATCTAAAGACACTGAAGCAGCAAACTTTGTGAAAATTAATATTTGTGTCATTCTCAAAATGTTTGGCCACAACTGTACACTCTAACTAACAAATGGATCTCTTATGTGTGTTGTGGGAGTTTATCGTGTTGCCCAAATGTTCTTTTGTCCCAGTTTGAGGCAGGATGTTGTGGGAGGGGCAGTCAGTGACCTTTAAATAATGGGATAGGGATGGGAGTGTCCCTCCTGCTTTGCAGTGATATTCAACATGCCCATCATGCAGCTCTGACAGGCATGCTTTTTGAGAACACAGGAAAGGTAAACCAGATAGCCAACAGTAAATCCTACCATAATTAGTCACAATCCACTGAATCACATTTCAATGAAAGGGAGAGAGCTGTTTTCAGATAACACGCGTATGTTATCTATTGTAATGTGTTCTGACACAGTAACTGGACCAAATCAAAAATCTACCATTCATAAAATTGATATGTTGACATTTGAAGTTCAGAGGTTGGACATTTTGATTGATTACTTCCACGAATTCTAACTGGTTCTGTCTCTTCATCTGGGAACAGACTGCAGTGTTCTCCTTAAACAAAAATTATAGAAAGGATAAATGGCAGGAGGACACAATGAACACATTTCATAGCGGAATAGACTTCCATTATGCAAAGTAATAGAATGGAATGGATTTTGATTGATTCCATCAACACAAGCGCTTATTGAACTGGGATACAAATAATCACATGAGCTGCAATGTAGCCTATATGCTGATCACTTTACGAGATTAAACAAGTTGTAAAAAAAAAGGTATGTAAACACTAAAATATGAAATATATTCCAGGAAAGAATGAAATAGAGTGCATCGCCTCAGGTTTCAGTTAGATATCCTATTCCATGTAAAGCATTTGGAAGCCACTGCAATACAAAAACAAAGCCCCTGAAATGATGCCAGCAAAACTGCATTTCAAGCAAAAAAGTCCACCATACTGAAAAAAGACGAAGAATAAGAGAAACCACAGAGAGAGAATGTGCCCCTTGGTGCTTGGCACTGCAGTTAAATATTAATATGATGCCAGTTAGGAGCACATTGTTGACTCCAATCTTAAGAGGCACTTCCATGGAGGACTTCCTTGGTGTGGTAGAGGATGAGGGGTGAGAGGTGGGGTTTCATTGCCTATAATCTGCCCTTTAAAAAAATCCAGCCATTAGTCTGCGAGGAAGAGCTGCACTGGCTGGCTTTACATGAAGTGAGCTGGGTTGTGAAAACACTTGCATGTGTTGCTAGGAAGCCTGCACGGATACCATGAAAAGGGGCATCGTTTGCATTTCTCCTTTAGTAGGGAAAATCATAGTGCCGCTGTTATTGCTATATAACCTGGGGGCATATACAGTCTACACAGGCATATACAGTCTAAACAGGCATATACAGGATGTCATATGTTATGCTAATGCGTTATGTGACTAACTCTTTGCTACTGTGTCTGCTATTGTTGTGTTAGCTAATTTTGTATCAATCCTGGGGTTAAAAGTGCTCTTGGCATAAATGTGTGTGCCAGTACATCTTTGTTCATGTGAGTGTGTTTCTGTTGTACATGTGCACGTGTGTGCATGTGTGCGGACATGTGGGGGCATGCGCAAGCGGGCGTGTCTGCATGTGCCGTGTTCCCGTGTGATTGGCCTGCACGTGTGTGTGTGTGACTGTTGCTCCAGGGCCAGAGATTTGATAATGTACCTGCCACTTTATTGAGATAAATGCTCCAATCACATGGTGAGATCTCCCGCCCTCTGGAGCGCCTCTGCCAAAGATTAGATTACCGCTTCCTACGATGCATCATTCTCTACATCTCAATTCAATAGTAAAGTAACACAACACTGGGAAATTTCAGAGAATAAAGGATTTGCAACGGGCACTGAGGAGGTGTCCTCCAAAATGAACACACATGTTCTAAAAAGGCAGCCAAATGCAGCACAATGAAGAGCGACATGGAGGTTGAACCTTTTCATTTTATCGCTGACAGTCCACAGCAGGTCATGGATGAAAGTAGAAATAGAAAGTGAAATGCTAATTATTGTTTGGTGGGCCCGGAGACTCAAACCAAATCAAATCAAATTGTATTAGTCACGTGCGCTGAATACAACAGGTGTAGACCTTACAGTGAAATGCTTACTTACGAGCCCCTAACCGACAGTGCAGTTTAAAAAAATACAGATAAGAATAAGAGATAAAAGTAACAGGTAATTAGAGGAGCAGTAAAAAATAACAATATATACCGGGCGGTGCCGGTACATGAGTCAATGTGCAGGGCACCGGTTAGTTTGGGTAGTATGTACATGTAGGTAGAGTTAATTAAAGTGACTATGCATAGATGACAACAGAGAGTGGCGGTGGTGTGGAGAGGGGAGGAGGGGGGGGGGGGGGGGCAATGTGAATAGTCTGGGTAGCCATTTGTCTAGATGTTCAGGAGTCTTATGGCTTGGGGGTAGAAGGTGTTTAGAAGCCTCTTGGACCTAGACTTGGCGCTCCAGCAGAGAGAACAGTCTATGACTAGGGTGGCTGGAGTCTTTGACAATTTTCAGGGCCTTCCTCTAACACCGCCTGGTATAGAAGTCCTGGATGGCAGGAAGCTTGACCCCAGTGATGTACTAGGCCGCCTTGCGGTTGGAAGCCGAGCATTTGCCATTCGATGGTGCAGCTGTAGAACCGTTTGAGGATCTGAGGACCCATGACAAATCTTTTCAGTCTCCTGAGGGGGAATAGGTTTTGTCATGCCCGCTTCACGACTCTCATGGTGTGCTTGGACCATGTTAGTTTGTTGGTGATGTGGACACCAAGGAACTTGAAGCTCTCAACCTGTTCCACTACAGCCCCGTTGATGAGAATGGGGGGCGTATTTGGTCCTCTTTTTCCTGTAGTCCACAATCATCTCCTTTGTCTTGATCACGTTGAGGGAGAAGTTGTTGTCCTGGCAACACACGGCCAGGTCCTTGACCTCCTCCCTATAGGCTGTCTCGTTGTTGTCAGTGATCTGCCTACCACTGTTGGGTCATCTGCAAATTTAATGATGGTGTTGGAGCCGTGCCTGGCCATGCAGTCATGAGTGAACAGGGAGTACAGGAAGGGGCTGAGCACGCACCCCTGAGTGGCCCCTGTGTTGAGGATCTGCGTGGCAGATGTGTTGTTACCTACCCTTACCACCTGGGGACGACCCGTCAGGAAGTCCAGGATCCAGTTGCAGAGGGAGGTGTTTAGTCCCAGGGTCCTTAGCTTATTGATGAGCTTTGAGGGCACTATGGTGTTGAACGCTGAGCTGTAGTCAATGAATAGCATTCTCACATAGGGGTTCCTTCTGTCCAGGTGGGAAAGGGCAGTGTGGAGTACAATAGAGACTGCATCATCTGTGGATTTTATTTTTTATTTTATTTTATTTCACCTTTATTTAACCAGGGATGCAAGTTGAGAACAAGTTCTAGTAAAACACTGGAATGGTAGATTTGCAATGGAAGAATGTGCAAAGTAGAAATAAAAATAATGGGGTGCAAAGGAGCAAAATAAATAAATTCATTAAATACAGTAGGGAAAGAGGTAGTTGTTTGGGCTAAATTATAGGTGGGCTATGTACAGGTGCAGTAATCTGTGAGCTGCTCTGACAGTTGGTGCTTAAAGCTAGTGAGGGAGATAAGTGTTTCCAGTTTCAGAGATTTTTGTAGTTCGTTCCAGTCATTGGCAGCAGAGAACTGGAAGGAGAGGCGGCCAAAGAAATAATTGGTTTTGGGGGTGACTAGAGAGATATACCTGCTGGAGCGTGTGCTACAGGTGGGAGATGATATGGTGACCAGCGAACTGAGATAAGGGGGGACTTTACCTAGCAGGGTCTTGTAGATGACATGGAGCCAGTGGGTTTGGCGACGAGTATGAAGCGAGGGCCAGCCAACGAGAGCGTACAGGTCACAATGGTGGGTAGAATGTGGGGCTTTGGTGACAAAACGGATTGCACTGTGATAGACTGCATCCAATCCGAGTTTACAGTCTAACCAGACACCTAAGTATTTGTAGTTGTCCACGTATTCTAAGTCAGAGCCGTCCAGAGTAGTGATGTTGGACAGGCGGCAGGTGCAGGTAGCGATCGGTTGAAGAGCATGCATTTAGTTTTACTTGTATTTAAGAGCAATTGGAGGCCACGGAAGGAGAGTTGTATGGCATTGAAGCTTGCCTGGAGGGTTGTTAACACAGTGACCAAAGAAGGGCCAGAAGTATACAGAATGGTGTCGTCTGCGTAGAGGTGGATCAGAGACTCACCAGCAGCAAGAGCGACCTCATTGATGTATACAGAGAAGAGAGTCGGTCCAAGAATTGAACCCTGTGGCACCCCCATAGAGACTGCCAGAGGTCCGGACAGCAGACCCTCTGATTTGACACACTGAACTCTATCAGAGAAGTAGTTGGTGAACCAGGCGAGGCAATCATTTGAGAAACCAAGGCTGTCGAGTCTGCCGATGAGGATGTGGTGATTGACAGAGTCGAAAGCCTTGGCCAGATCAATGAATACGGCTGCACAGTAATGTTTCTTATCGATGGCGGTTAAGATATCATTTAGGACCTTGAGCGTGGCTGAGGTGCACCCATGACCAGCTCTGAAACCAGATTGCATAGCAGATAAGGTATGGTGAGATTCGAAATGGTCGGTAATCTGTTTGTTGACTTGGCTTTCGAAGACCTTAGAAAGGCATGATAGGATAGATATAGGTCTGTAGCAGTTTGGGTCAAGAGTGTCCCCCCCTTTGAAGAGGGGGATGACCGCAGCTGCTTTCCAATCTTTGGGAATCTCAGACGACACGAAAGAGAGGTTGAACAGGCTAGTAATAGGGGTGGCAACAATTTCGGCAGATAATTTTAGAAAGAAAGGGTCCAGATTGTCTAGCCCGGCTGATTTGTAGGGGTCCAGATTTTGCAGCTCTTTCAGAACATCAGCTGAACGGATTTGGAAGAAGGAGAAATGGGGAAGGCTCTGTTGGGGAAGGATCTGTTGGGGGGGTATGCAAATCGGAGAGGGTCTAGGATGACTGAACTATGACTTTGTCTGCTACAACAAAGCATACATTTAGAGAACAATACAATTAAGTCACCGTTTAGAAATGACATTAATCCTATAATCTAATAACGCTCCCTTTACAGAGCTCCGAAGACAAAATACTAGTCATTCTCAATAACACTTAGAGGTTATTCTCTATGATCCCAGCAAAGGTTGATGGTTCATATCAACTAAGTTACATTTGTTGATCAAATGACAGGAAACGTCAAAGGTGACAAAACATCTGTAAAGGCGGTGGGAACGTCTACAGTACTATACTTCAGACTCAACACCGCTCTTCAAAGGTGACAAAACATCTGTAAAGGCGGTGGGAACGTCTACAGTACTATACTTCAGACTCAACACCGCTCTTCAAAGGTCGTTTTGGCAGTCAAAGGCTAATCATAGATTAGACAAAGCTTAGAGTTGCGAAACATCGATCCTGATCCGACAGAGGCGTTGACATGTTAGTGTAAACTTTGTTTCGATCAGGACACTAGAAAAGACAAGGACAGGAATAGGCTGAGCGTTCCTCAATTCACGACAATGTCACGTGGGTCCACAAAAATCATCACGTGACCTGTTACGATTGAGACGGATCTAAGATTGATGTTAGTAGATGGAACATGTTTCTTGTCAATTACCAGCTATTCTATACAACAGAAAGGGCGAGAAACTGTTGTGTTGGGCTGATAATTAGTGCAACATGGGAAAATAACACTTCTAGGACACTAGTGGCTAAACTTGGAACACAAGGTGTGGACTCTCTTTCCTGGGCCTATGGGTATCCCTCTTGGATTGTGATCCAGCAGCGCTACTCTTTTGGACTGAGTAGGAGTGTGGGAGGTGTTGGTAGAGACTGGATACCCCAGCCAAGCCTAGCACAGTACACACACACAAACACACACATACACATTCACACACACACACAGTGGGCCAAAACAGACAGACAGCCTTCTGTCGACTCTTTTCATGTTTGCTTTCATTTCATATCAGTTGTGAGATGTACGATGTAAACAGCAATAAAACACACCGTCGGGGTGAAAATGATTTCGGATCATGTCTCCTAATCAAAAATGAATGACTATTGATTGCACGTACATGCAATACCACTCTTAAAAGCACTCAAACCATTAGAATGTGTTCGTGTGAATACCAAATCTGAATGTCAGATTATGTCGTACTGTACATACTGTATTTACATGGCATGCAAGCCCCGAGATGAAGAATAGAAATGTGGCACACTATAATTCACCATCATTCAATTGAACCATCTAAGGCCAGACGGCCTAGATCTTATCACTCACAATACAGAGACAACATGCTAGATGACCTAGATCTTATCACTCACAATACAGAGACAACATGCTAGATGACCTAGATCTTATCGCTCACAATACAGAGACAACATGCTAGATGACCTAGATCTTATCACTCACAATACAGAGACAACATGCTAGATTACCTCGATCTTATCACTCACAATACAGAGACAACATGCTAGATGACCTAGATCTTATCACTCACAATACAGAGACAACATGCTAGATGACCTAGATCTTATCACTCACAGTACAGAGACAACATGCCAGATGACCTAGATCTTATCACTCACAATACAGAGACAACATGCCAGATGACAGATGCAAAGGCCTATGAGGGCAGGAAGTGTGTGCCAAAGAGAGTGGTTTACCCTCACACCTGTTATTTCTCTGGGCAAACTAATTCTACCTTTTAATTTCTTGATTCTAAAACCAACAGCAAGGGTCGGGTAGAGGTAGCTACAGTGGTCGTCCTTTGGGTGATCCAGTTCTTGTTATGGTGCGTGAATGAGGACCCAAAAGCGAATTAACGTAAACAGAGCTTCTTTAATAACCAAACATAGGCAGGCTCAGATGGACCGGCAGATTCCGACAGGACAGGACAAGGTTGCAGCAAACATGACGATAGTCTGGTTCAGGCATGAAAAACACAAACAAGAATCCGACAAAGACAGGAGCAGAAACAGAGAGAGATATAGAGGACTAATCAGAGGGAAAAAGGGAACAGGTGGGAAAAGGGGTGACGAGGTAGTTAGGAGGAGACAAGGCACAGCTGGGGGAAAGAGGGGGAGAAAAGGTAACCTAACACGACCAGCAGAGGGAGACAGGGTGAAGAGAAAGGACAGAAACAAGACACAACATGACAGTACATGACAGTACCCCCCCACTCACCGAGCGCCTCCTGGCGCACTCGAGGAGGAAGCCTGGCGGCAACGGAGGAAATCATCGATCAGCGCACGGTCCAGCACGTCCCGAGAGGGAACCCAACTCCTCTCCTCAGGACCGTACCCCTCCCAATCTACTAGGTACTGATGGCCACGGCCCCGAGGACGCATGTCCAAAATCCTACGGACCCTGTAGATGGGTGCGCCCTCGACAAGGATGGGGGGGGGGGGGGGAAGACGAGCGGGGGCGCGAAGAACGGGCTTGACACAGGAGACATGGAAGACCGGGTGGACGCGACGAAGATATCGCGGCAGAAGAAGTCGCACTGCGACAGGGTTAATGATTTGAGAAATACGGAACGGACCAATGAACCGCGGGGTCAACTTGCGAGAAGCGGTCTTAAGGGGAAGGTTCTGAGTGGAGAGCCAAACTCTCTGACCGCGACAATATCTAGGACTCTTAGTTCTACGCTTATTAGCAGCTCTCACAGTCTGCGCCCTATAACGGCAAAGTGCAGACCTGACCCTCTTCCAGGTGCGCTCGCAACGTTGGACAAAAGCCTGAGCGGAGGGGACGCTGGACTCGGCGAACTGAGATGAGAACAGCGGAGGCTGGTACCCGAGGCTACTCTGAAAAGGAGATAGCCCGGTCGCAGACGAAGGAAGCGAGTTGTGGGCGTATTCTGCCCAGGGGAGCTGTTCTGACCAAGACGCAGGGTTGCGAAAAGAAAGACTGCGTAAGATGCGACCAATAGTCTGATTGGCCCGTTCTGCTTGACCGTTAGACTGGGGGTGAAAGCCGGAAGAGAGACTGACGGAAGCCCCAATCAAACGGCAAAACTCCCTCCAAAATTGAGACGTGAATTGCGGACCTCTGTCCGAAACGACGTCTGACGGAAGGCCATGAATTCTGAAAACATTCTCGATGATGATTTGTGCCGTCTCTTTAGCAGAAGGAAGCTTAGCAAGGGGGATAAAATGAGCCGCCTTAGAGAACCTGTCGACAACCGTAAGAATAACAGTCTTCCCCGCTGACGAAGGCAGTCCGGTGACAAAATCTAAGGCGATGTGAGACCACGGTCGAGAGGGAATGGGAAGCGGCCTGAGACGGCCGGCAGGAGGGGAGTTACCGGACTTAGTCTGCGCGCAGACCGAACAAGCAGCCACGAAGCGACGCGTGTCATGCTCCCGGGTGGGCCACCAAAAACGCTGGCGAATGGAAGCAAGCGTACCCCGAACGCCAGGGTGGCCGGCTAACTTGGCAGAGTGAGCCCACTGAAGAACGGCCAGACGAGTAGGAACGGGAACGAAAAGAAGGTTCCTAGGACAGGCGCGCGGCGACGGAGTTTGAGTGAGTGCTTGCTTTACCTGCCTCTCAATTCCCCAGACAGTCAACCTGACAACACGCCCCTCAGGGAGAATCCCCTCGGGGTCAGTGGAGGCTACTGAAGAACTGAAGAGACGAGATAAAGCATCAGGCTTGGTGTTCTTAGAGCCCGGACGATAAGAAATCACGAACTCGAAACGAGCGAAAAACAGCGCCCAGCGCGCCTGACGCGCATTAAGTCGTTTGGCAGAACGGATGTACTCAAGGTTCCTATGGTCAGTCCAAACGACAAAAGGAACGGTCGCCCCCTCCAACCACTGTCGCCATTCGCCTAGGGCTAAGCGGATGGCGAGCAGTTCGCGGTTTCCCACATCATAGTTACGTTCCGACGGCGACAGGCGATGAGAAAAATACGCGCAAGGGTGGACCTTGTCGTCAGAGAGGGAGCGCTGAGAAAGAATGGCTCCCACGCCCACCTCTGACGCGTCAACCTCGACAACAAACTGTCTAGTGACGTCAGGTGTAACAAGGATAGGTGCGGATGTAAAACGATTCTTGAGGAGATCAAAAGCTCCCTGGGCGGAAACGGACCACTTAAAGCACGTCTTGACAGAAGTAAGGGCTGTGAGAGGAGCTGCCACCTGACCGAAATTGCGGATGAAACGACGATAGAAGTTCGCGAAGCCGAGAAAGCGCTGCAGCTCGACGCGTGACTTAGGGACGGGCCAATCGATGACAGCTTGGACCTTAGCGGGATCCATCTTAATGCCTTCAGCGGAAATAACAGAACCGAGAAATGTGACGGAGGAGGCATGAAAAGAGCACTTCTCAGCCTTCACAAAAAGACAATTCTCTAAAAGGCGCTGGAGGACACGTCGAACGTGCTGAACATGAATCTGGAGTGACGGTGAAAAAATCAGGATATCGTCAAGGTAAACGAAAACAAAGATGTTCAGCATGTCTCTCAGGACATCATTGACTAATGCCTGAAAGACAGCTGGAGCGTTAGCGAGGCCGAAAGGAAGAACCCGGTATTCAAAGTGCCCTAACGGAGTGTTAAACGCCGTCTTCCACTCGTCCCCCTCCCTGATGCGCACGAGATGGTAAGCGTTACGAAGGTCCAACTTAGTGAAAAACCTGGCTCCCTGCAGGATCTCGAAGGCTGAAGACATAAGAGGAAGCGGATAACGATTCTTCACTGTTATGTCATTCAGCCCTCGATAATCTATGCAGGGGCGCAGGGACCCGTCCTTCTTCTTAACAAAAAAAACCCCCGCTCCGGCGGGAGAGGAGGAGGGGACTATGGTACCGGCGGCAAGAGCTACAGACAAATAATCTTCGAGAGCCTTACGTTCGGGAGCCGACAGAGAGTATAGTCTACCCCGGGGGGGAGTGGTTCCCGGAAGGAGATCAATACTACAATCATACGACCGGTGTGGAGGAAGAGAGGTGGCCCTGGACCGACTGAACACCGTGCGCAGATCGTGATATTCCTCCGGCACCCCTGTCAAATCACCAGGCTCCTCCTGTGAAGAAGAGACAGAGGAAACAGGAGGGATAGCAGACATTAAACATTTCACATGACAAGAGACGTTCCAGGAGAGGATAGAATTACTAGACCAATTAATGGAAGGATTATGACAAACTAGCCAGGGATGGCCCAAAACAACAGGTGTAAAAGGTGAACGAAAAATTAAAAAAGAAATGGTCTCGCTATGATTACCAGAAACAGTGAGGGTTAAAGGTAGCGTCTCACGCTGAATCCTGGGGAGAGGACTACCATCCAGGGCGAACAAGGCCGTGGACTCCCTTAACTGTCTGAGAGGAATGTCATGTTCCCGAGCCCAGGTCTCGTCCATAAAACAGCCCTCCGCCCCAGAGTCTATTAAGGCACTGCAGGAAGCTGACGAACCAGTCCAGCGTAGATGGACCGACAAGGTAGTGCAGGATCTTGAAGGAGAGACAGGAGTAGTAGCGCTCACCAGTAGCCCTCCGCTTACTGATGAGCTCTGGCTTTTACTGGACATGAAGTGACAAAATGACCAGCAGAACCGCAATAGAGACAGAGGCGGTTGGTGATTCTCCGTTCCCTCTCCTTAGTCGAGATGCGGATACCTCCCAGCTGCATAGGCTCAGCACCCGAGCCGGCAGAGGAAGATGGTAGTGATGCGGAGAGGGGGGCAACGGAGAACGCGAGCTCCTTTCCACGAGCTCGGTGACGAAGATCAACCCGTCGCTCAATGCGAATAGCGAGTTCAATCAAGGAATCCACGCTGGAAGGAACCTCCCGGGAGAGAATCTCATCCTTTACCTCTGCGCGGAGACCCTCCAGAAAACGAGCGAGCAAAGCCGGCTCGTTCCAGCCACTGGAGGCAGCAAGAGTGCGAAACTCAATAGAGTAGTCTGTTATGGATCGATGACCTTGACATAGGGAAGACAGGGCCCTGGAAGCCTCCTCCCCAAAAACAGATCGATCAAAAACCCGTATCATCTCCTCCTTAAAGTCCTGATGCTGGTTAGTACACTCAGCCCTTGCCTCCCAGATTGCCGTGCCCCACTCACGAGCCCGTCCAGTAAGGAGAGATATGACGTAGGCGACACGAGCAGTGCTCCTGGAGTAAGTGTTGGGCTGGAGAGAAAACACAATATCACACTGGGTGAGGAACGAGCGGCATTCAGTGGGCTCCCCAGAGTAACACGGCGGGTTATTGATTCTGGGCTCCGGAGATTCGAAAGCCCTGGAAGTGGCCGGTGGATCGAGGCGGAGATGGTGAACCTGTTCTGTGAGGTTGGAGACTTGGGTGGCCAGGGTCTCAACGGCATGTCGAGCAGCAGACAATTCCTGCTCGTGTCTGCCTAGCATCGCTCCCTGGATCTCGACGGCTGAGTGGAGAGGATCCGAAGTCGCTGGGTCCATTCTTGGTCGGATTCTTCTGTTATGGTGCGTGAATGAGGACCCAAAAGCGAATTAACGTAAACAGAGCTTCTTTAATAACCAAACATAGGCAGGCTCAGATGGACCGGCAGATTCCGACAGGACAGGACAAGGTTGCAGCAAACATGACGATAGTCTGGTTCAGGCATGAAAAACACAAACAAGAATCCGACAAAGACAGGAGCAGAAACAGAGAGAGATATAGAGGACTAATCAGAGGGAAAAAGGGAACAGGTGGGAAAAGGGGTGACGAGGTAGTTAGGAGGAGACAAGGCACAGCTGGGGGAAAGAGGGGGAGAAAAGGTAACCTAACACGACCAGCAGAGGGAGACAGGGTGAAGAGAAAGGACAGAAACAAGACACAACATGACAGTACATGACAGTTCTAATGATTTTTGGGGGAACGGTTTCAGAGCGCATGACGGTGGGGTTAGGGGAATGATTTCAGAGTGCATGACGGTGAGGTTAGGGGAACGGTTTCAGAGAGCATGACGGTGAGGTTAAGGAAACCGGTTTCAGAGAGCATGACGGTGAGGTTAGGGGAACGGTTTCAGAGAGCATGACGGTGAGGATGGGGAAACTGTTTCAGAGTGCATGACGGTGAGGTTGGGGGAACGGTTTCAGAGAGCATGACGGTGAGGTTAAGGAAACCGGTTTCAGAGAGCATGACGGTGAGGTTGGGGAAACTGTTTCAGAGTGCATGACGGTGAGGTTGGGGGAACGGTTTCAGAGAGCATGACGGTGAGGTTAGGGGAACGGTTTCAGAGAGCATGACGGTGAGGTTAGGGGAACGGTTTCAGAGAGCATGACGGTGAGGGTAGGGAAACTGTTTCAGAGTGCATGACGGTGAGGTTAGGGGAACGGTTTCAGAGAGCATGACGGTGAGGTTGGGGGAACGGTTTCAGAGAGCATGACGGTGAGGTTAGGGGAACGGTTTCAGAGAGCATGACGGTGAGGTTAGGGGAACGGTTTCAGAGAGCATGACGGTGAGGTTAGGGGAACGGTTTCAGAGAGCATGACGGTGAGGTTAGGGGAACGGTTTCAGAGAGCATGACGGTGAGGGTAGGGAAACGGTTTCAGAGAGCATGACGGTGAGGTTGGGGGAACGGTTTCAGAGAGCATGACGGTGAGGTTGGGGAAACTGTTTCAGAGTGCATGACGGTGAGGTTAGGGGAACGGTTTCAGAGAGCATGATGGTGAGGTTAGGGAAACTCTTTCAGGGTGCATGACGGTGAGGTTGGGGGAACGGTTTCAGAGTGCATGATGGTGAGGTTCGGGGAACGGTTTCAGAGAGCATGACGTTGAGGTGGAGGGAGGTTTTGCTGCAGTCTCTCAGCAAAGTGTTGAGACGTTTACTGAGATCTCAGCTCTAAAATTGACAGCGACACTGACTGCAAGTCCACTGTGAGGTCTTGGTAGGATGTTGGGAAATAATTGTATATTATGTTTGCAAGAGATGCATATCGTGAAAGGGCAAAGCAGTGATGATAGGTTTATCGTCCTCTGACTTCTTCGTCAATATCCTCAGATCCCAAAAAACATGGTAATTAAAATGGTTAGTGAGCTTTCACTAAGCATCTGTACCACTGATTCATTACAGTAGATAGAGCTTGTTAGCCATTCTCACCCATCCAGACATTGCTCTAATGCTAAGAATAACATTAATGATTGACAGCTCCCGTTCCCGGAGGACCCGAGGTTCTCGCTCCCTCTAATTTGAGCTGTTTCATTGACACGTAGCGAAAGAGAGCATGTCAACATCAGAGAGGCTCATAAATTCTCACAAGCATTCATTCAGCTTCAAATATCACACCCTGGATCACGAGAAGGAACTTGTGTGCTCGTGAAAGAGCTCAACCACTTCAAAAGGCTTAAAACAAAGACTGAGAACTCTACAACAGTATTATATTTATTTAAAAACGGCATCATTTGATTTGAATGAATACTCCGAAAAGTTACGATAAAAGCAGAATATCTTCTTCACATGTGTTGCATGAGCATACTGTGTGTGTACGTGTTGCTTTAGATAATAGTTTTTGCATGAAGTGATATTTCCTGCATAGATGCGGAGGAAAGGACAAATACAGCAAGACTAGGATGCGGTAATCATCTCAATGTCAACTCTGTAACCAAGAACAAACGCTTTGAATTATGAATCAGGGACTCTGCTGCAAGCTATGTCAGTGAACATGAATGCTGTTCAGGCTGTGGCATCTTTGATGATAAAATAGAGAGAAAAGAAGCATCGGGTGTACTGCATTGACATTATATCATACTCTCCAAAGAACTGCTGGAAAACTGTCAAATTGTTTAAAAGAGATAAAGGTATTTTTCAAGAGAGTGAACTTGATCCAGCAGCATATTGCCTAATGATCCTGCCATGGGTGGAAGACGAAAGAGAACATCATTCTCTACAAGAAACATCAACTTCCTCAGAAAGAACTGTCCTCTGTTCTCACAAAACCAATGTATTCAACACGTAAAGTCTCTGCTTCATCTCTTGGTTTAAATTCGACACCAGAGGTAAGCTCACTAAATGCAATTTCATAGCCTTTTCCATCCTCATGCCGCTATTACAGGAACACGAGCCCAGTTGGTATCCGCGCTACACCGGAGTGATGAGTGGCGTTGCGCCTAATGAAATCACGAGGCAGGGGGGAAAAAAAGTGTTAACCTGGAGCCACAGAAATAGCACCCGTGTCAAGTGGAGGGGAGCGAACTGTGATCCCAATCTCAAGCATTTCCACCCACAGTGCTAATGCTCCAATCCCCCTCATTTCTCCCCTCCATGTTCCCCTGACAGCTCCTCCCTCTGTTAATTGGCCAGATGGGGAGATTATGGTACCTCTGGGACACGGTTGCTAGGATATTCATGGTGGTCACGGAACAGACACGGATCTCGTCATTTCTCGCTTCTCTTTGGTGTGAAGGTCTCAAATGAGATGCTCTCGAAGGCGTTGGTTTCCAAACATTGCACACCAATTGCTGATTTTCTCCATATGGTTATTTGCCAGTATAGCTGTACTCTATGTCCCATATCAAATCAAATCAAATGTTATTGGTTGCGTACACATATTTTGCAGGTGTTATTGCAGGTGCAGCGAAATGCCTATGTTCCAGTGCAGTAATACCTAACAACGCAAAACAATACACGCTACTACAAAATCTTAAAAGAGAGGAATTAAGAAATATAGAAATATTAGAACGAGACCTGTCAGAGTCCGGAATGGAAATATACACTGAGCTCCAAAAGCATTGGGACAGTGACAGTTGTTTTTTTGTTTTGTCTCTGTACTCCAGCACTTTGGATTTGAAATGATACAATAATTATGAGGTTAAAGTGCAGACTGTCAGCTTTAATTTGAGGGTATTTTCATCCATATCGGGGGAACCGTTTAGAAATTACAGCACTTTTTGTAGATACTGTAGTCCCTTCATCTTAGGGGACCAAAAGTATTGGGACAAATTCCCTTATACTGTATGTGTATTAAAGTAGTGCAAAAGTGAAGTATTTAGTCCCATATTCCAAGCACACAATGATTACATCAAGCTTGTGACTCTACAAACTTGTTGGATGCATTTGCTGTTTGTTTTGGTTGTGTTTCAGATTATGTTGTGCTCAATAGAAATGAATGGTAAATCATGTATTGTGTCATTTTGGAGTGACTTTTATTGTAAATAAGAATAAAATGTTTCTAAATACATCAATGTGGATGCTACCATGATTACGGACAGTTCCGAATGAATCGGGGAAGGATGATGAGTGAGAAAGTTACAGACGCACAAATATCATATCCGCCAAGACATGGTAGCCTCTGACCGTTATAATAACAGGGAGGTTAGCATTTTTGGGGGGGAAAGGACATTTGTGTGTCTGTAACTTTCTCACTGATCATTATTCCCGATTCATTTAATTCATTCAAGCATTATCCGTAATCATGGTAGCATCCACATTGATTTAGAAACATTCTATTCTTATTTACAATAAATGTGACTCCAAAATGACACAATACATTATTTACCATTCAGTTCTACTGGGCACAAAATAATCTGAACTCATGCTCAATCCATGTCTCGATTGTCTCAAGGCTTAAACATCCTTCTTTAACCTGTCTCCTCCCCTTCATCTACACTGATTGAAGTGGATTTAACAAATGACATCATTAAGGGATCATAGCTTTCAGCTGGATCCACCTGGTCAGTCTATGTCATGGAAAGAGCAGGTGCTCTTAATGTTTTGTACACTCAGTGTACATACGAAGTGTTTAAAACAGTATTTAAATATTATTAAAGTGACCAGTGTTCAATGACTATGTACATAAGGCAGCAGCCTCTGAGGCTCAGGATTGAGTATTGAGTGGTAGCTGGTTAGTAACAGTGACTAAAGTTCAGAGCAGGGTAACTGGTCAAAGGCCGGCTAATGATGACTATTTAAAAGTCTGACGGCCCGGAGATAGAAACTGTTTTTCAGTCTCTCGGCACCAGCTTAGATGTACATGTACTGTCTTCGCTTTCTAGATGGCAGCAGCGTGAACAGATTGAATGATATTGTTATCAATAGCTTTCAATGTGTCAGTTTCGAAAGACACAAGCTTGACAAAAGCCACACATATTTTACGTACACTGCATTGGTGGATGTGTGCAATACCATTTGGAGTTCATACACTCCGTTTGCCCCTGCCAGCTGTGCAGCTCTGTACCCTGTGTTTTCAAAGAGCCAATGTAAGGAATCAATATCAATAATTGATGCTGAACTGTACAAATCACGGGCCCTCTGAAAGATTACGTCTTGCACAATCATATAGCTTGAGAGAGAAGGAGGTCCTAAAAGAGATCCCCCCCCAAAGAATTCATTAGTCCCAGGAAAACGTAACAAATTGGGGGGGGTCTGTTTGTACACCGGAACAGTAGCATAAATCAGCATACACCAACACATGAGCCAATCTACTAGAAGGATGTTTAGTGAACCAGAGGAATGATGAAACTGTGTGAGGGCTGTGCCGGCTTGCCAGTAAAACCACATGGCTGAACCTGTAGTGTCCAGCACCTGGACCACAAACGTACACAACGAGAAATACATCTGAATTCATGTTGCTTTGAAAACGATTTGAGAACGTCTTTACAACAAATCTTTTGCTTTTGATTGAGATCCAGACTAGATCTCAAAGAAACATATGTTGGGTTGTATTTATAGACCATGAGCATCTTCCATATTCCATGCATTCCTGAATGTTATCCGAGCACTGAATCCTCTATGAAGCAACGGAAAGCTACATGAGAGAGAAACTCATTAGCCACAAATAAACCACCCACAGTTCCTCACATCAGTTCCAGCTCCACACATTAGAACACACCACCTTCAACGAGTCACAGTGTAACAAGATGCTCCATTCTCGGCTCTCTCTTTGGTGATGTCTTTGCAGGATTGCAGGTAGAGACTGCAGCTTTTGCTGGTGTTTCGTTGTGGAGCGGGAGGCCTGAAGTGAGGCACACGCACACACCTCGCAGGTGGCACACACTCTTCGCTGTGATCACACCAGGGGTCGGGTGCAATAAAAGCTGCCACCCTCAATCTGCAGGCAAGGAGAGCAAACCTCTCTGTTTCTGCTCTTTGATTCCACCGCTGTGCTGAGCGAGGTAAACATGAGAGGAGAGGGGAGAGAGGGGAGGGGGGGGGGGGGGGCTTCTGTCTTAGAACAAGCATGCACTCTGAACATACACACATATACCCGCAACTTCCTTTCCCCTGACACACACACTCACACTCATTTACTGTAAACACACTAATCATTAATACCACAAAACATACTAACACTGTAGTACTCTCATACACACGCATGCGCACACACACACACACGCACTCACGCACGCACGCACGCACGCACTCACGCACGCACGCACACACACACACACACACACACACACACACACACACACACACACACACACACACACACACACAACCATTTAGACATGTGCTCAGACGATGGGTTTATTTATGTGTGCCCTCCATAGTTGCTTCTTTTATTCATTGATCAACGGAGTCTGCTTTGAATCTGCAGCTTGATACGCCATCATCATTCTACTTAGATACAAATCCCTCTTCCTCCATCCACTCACAGTGTTTCTCAGCTCAGTGACAACCCACAAACTGCGTATTTAGATTCCATACGAGTTAAGACAACACAATCATACTAAACACACATCAACTAATAGCTTTCCTGTATCTGGGATAGAACACGAACCCCAAGGGCAATGCAAACGCAGCCAGAAACGCCGGGACTCATCTCGTCAAACATAGGCACCTTTCCCTGTCACAACATCTGGAACTTTCCACAGTTGAAGGTTTAATCATGTTGCGGTGGCAGGGCATCAGGATGGGTGGAGAGAGAGTGGCAAATCCATTAAATATGGATTACAGTGGTAATCAACAGAGAATGGGACAGGAGGGCAGAGAGGGTGGAGAACTGCCAGGTAGGCAGGCTGCTGGCACACACAGTGGGGAGCAGCAACAGCATGGACATGGGGGTACTGTACCCAGACAGACTGACAGACATACAGACACAGATCCCCCTCAACATGCTGCCTCATGGTTCCATCTGTTAGTGTTAGGGGGCATGGGTGTAGAAGAGGGGGAGAGTAAATATGACGACAGAAGCATTTCTGTTTCCAGTAAGTGTGTGTCTGTTTGGGGAGATTGTGTGTGTGTGTGTGTTTGTGTGTGTGTGTGCTTCTGAGTGACACTGAAGACATTCAGTGTGACAACTCTGAGTGTGATTTGGGAATATTGTAGGGTAATGTTGTTGCAAGCCAGATGTTGAAGGCCACATGGGATTTATTTCCTCCCAAAACATGTTGTATTTTATTATGTTTTCTGAGCAAAAAAAATGTACAAATGTTATTTTTTGGTTTTATTGTTGAACATAAAAATACTGTAAAAACACCAGCAAAACAGCTTCAAGTATTTACATTTTCTAAATCTGTTCCCAAAATATTTCACGCATAATAATGAGACATATGTGATCGTATACAACTGAAAGCAAGGTTTGAAATTATTATGTTTTAGTCAAATATTATATCTGTCTGGGCTTGCAGTCTACAAATGATTTGGAATTATGTTCCGGGCCCCTGACCATCCACTCAATATTTTTTTTATCTACAGTATTTGATGATCCCTGCCCTACTTCGTGGTTTATTTATTTGGATGGTATTCCTGCATTTGACTGTATTACTATACGAGTATACGAATGAAGGATATAAGATCGTTTTGGGGCTTGGAAATGTAACCACTACAAGACAATCCAATAGATCAGATTGAAATTTGAGCGACTGAGGGGATAAAACTAAAGTGAAAGGCATTTTCTGATGGGCCGAAGTCGAGCTCTGTAAAAAAAGGGTCTGAGGGAGTCATCTGGTAAAGACGGTCTCTTACTTTGTAGCTGTGATCCTTAGCTTCGCCTTTCCAGGGTCAGATGACTTCAATCCAAAGAGAAGTGTTCAAAGAGACCCCAGTAGGTGGACAGATCAAAGAATCGCAATACCAGCCAAGGTCCGTGTTCTTTAATACTGCATTTCCTGTGAATCAAACACTACTCTGCCATACCCCCCACGTCTCAAAGAAAGATGGGAGAAGTTTGGGGAAATGGAAGGATGAGGGGAGAATGATTCTCCCGTGGCAAGTCTTTGATATAGGATTTGAGGAACATAAAATAATGCAATTTTCAAGAAACGACAAGAGCGATAGGGAGCTGGATGTTGGAGTTGCTACAAGTGTATTTTGCTATAATGTGGAAAAGTAGTTTGAGTTTAGAGACTTGTATTATATACACTTTCAAATACAATCCTCTCTTAGGAAGTAGGAACATAAGATGGACTGGTAAAGTAAGTCACCTGGTTTTCACAACAAGGCCGAAACACATTGGGATATAAGCTACATTTGAGAATACATTTGTTTTGATGGATGGAAATAAATGCCGTCTGAAATTGAACAGTGCACATCCCTTTTGACGCCACAGTCGTGTAGCAATACCCAGCCACTGAGGTAATAAAGAGGGATTCTCTGACTTAATCAATCTTAGGGTTTGGCAGCAGCCTGGACTTAGGAAGTCATATTATTCCCCTCGCCACATTATTCCATCCGGGAAGGTCTGCATCTGTTTTCACAAGGGTCTTCTGTAGCTACTTCTCCGCTCTTCTTTCTCCCTCGTTCTCTTACTATCTTCTCTCTCCTCTCTATCTGAATGTCTGTCACTCGTGTTTCTCTTTCTCTCTGCACTCTCTCCATCTTTCTCCCTGACTCTCTCTTTCTCTCTCCTTCTATCCTTCTCTCTCCCGCTGTCTGCTGCTTTCGCTCTCTTTCTCTTTCTCACTCTAAAAACAAAGGTACCCCAGACGAGATAGATCGTACGTGAGGGGAATGCGAAATCCACTCAGACAACTGAGTATTATAATGTCATGCACCCTTAAAGGTTAATACAGGCTGTTCCCATGCAATAGACTTAAGCCTTTGATGATAACCAATTCATTTCATAGAGATAGTGGCACAGTTGAAGGGAATTGATGCCACTGGGGATAGCCTCTCTCTCTTCCCTCTCCACTACTGATTCTCTTTTTCCTCCTCTCTCTTTCAAATGAAATGAAATCAAATTATATTTGTCACATGCACCGAATACAACAGGTGTAGTAGACCTTACAGTGAAATGCTTACTTACAAGCCCTTAACCAACAATGCCATTTTAAGAAAATGCCTTTTTTTTAATCGCTTTTTTTTAAGAAAACAAAAAAGAAAAAAATACTAAAATAAATCATACTAAAAAAATCCTATCTCTCTCCTGGTTTCCTCTAGCAACAGCTTTGTCCATCTTTCTACACTGTAAAAAATGGGACGACGCTGAAGTGCTTTGACTGATTGGAATGATTTGAAAATGACGCTTTAGTTCGTTCAACCTATTCTATTAAATTTGCCTGAAATCAAATAACTAATTCGACAGATTAATGTGATTTTTTAAATTGAATAAAGGTTCTAACAGCGGTGGGATAATGTAGTGGCGGCAGCCTATCAGAAGAGTTTGAGGCGTGGCATATTGGGGGTGTGACTTTCAGATTGATCTTTTTGCCCAACGTGAGAGTACATGTAATTCCAGTTCATCTAGTATATTGTATTCCTCACTCAAACATTTAATCTACCTTGTCAGCACCAGTAATGATAATTGCGTAAGTGCGAAGGGTCCCCACAACACTCAAGGCCATGGCCTGACAGCGCTGCGGCGCCTAGGGGAGGGATCTCTTCTGGGCCCCAAAGGACAGGACGGTAATTGACTCAGAGGAGCAGGAGGAGGCGAATTTGATAAGGGACTCACCCCGTTCCTGTACAAAGGACCAAAGACAGCCTTTTAACAATGTGACTTTTTAACATGTTTTACCTTTGTTAAATCATTTGTACACATTTGACATGGTTTTTACAGGATTTGAGGTGTGTGGGGGGTGTGGGCTTTACAAGATAAAGTACTTTTATTCATGGTTGTTCCTATTGTTTTTAACAACATGTTCTTTTTAACTAATTTAAATGTAATATTCAAATACTGTTTTTATGCTTTTGTGACGTTTTTACGTGTATAAAATGATGTACAAACAAATGAGCTGTTTTTAAAGGACAATGAAACCTTTCCAACGGGGAAAAAAGTGCATGTGATACTAAAGATAAGGTGGGAAATGTTTGGTTGTGATCTTGTTGTAGCTAAATGTGACAGTCTTGTGTAGAGAATTAGGAAATATTATTTATATTTATTGAACAAACTTAATTTCTTGTTTTATAGGGAATTTACTTAACTGCTTGTAACCCAATTGAGGACATTTGGATAGCTTATTCTAAACTAAAAAGTGAACATGGAACAAGATGAAAAAATGGGTTATATTTAATTTAGTTATTTATTAGGTTTAAACAAAGGGGAAAAGTAAGTGTTGAAAGAAATAGGTTGCAACTTGAGATATACTTTGGTAATAATAAAATAAAACAGTTGGCATTGAATCACATAAAGTATTCGGTTTCAACAAATGTAGTATTTTCAATTGAGAAAACCTAACTTATTTACTTGTAACCAGGAAGTCTTTTTTTTTTAGGTTGATCCATTTTTTTTTTACAGTTTCTCTGCATACTGTATCTCTCCTTTTTCCTCCACCTCTCTCTTGTTCCCTTCCCTCCATCTCTCTCCACTCCCACCCTGTCTCTCCACCCCTCTCTTCTCTCTCCCCCACATGGTATCTCCTCTCCAGTCTGTGATCATGTAAATGCCAGATGCAGTGGGGTCCTTCGGCCAAAGTGCTTCACACTAGGGTTCGGGCAGTCAACCAGAGAAGCCCTGACCATGGAAGAGAGGGCTTCAATGATATTAATCCTCTGAAAATTGCCATTGGCCAGGGTAAGATTCTATCCAAACCAGACTTTCTTTAATGGAGTGCAATAGCGGTATAGTGCTGATCCAGTGCCTTCTTACACTGATTTAGATGTGTTATCAGTGGAAAACATCTATTTTTAATGGCGGCGGCGGTGTGGGACAGATGAAAGGATGTGTCCACATGCAACAACCACACACATACACCCCCCCCCACCTCAGCCCCTTCAGATTTGCAATAGTCTCACCCGAGGGTTCACCAGTGGGGTACAACAGCAGCAGGACTGACCTAGATTTGGCACACATATATAATGCAATGTGGTCGCACGTACACACACACACAAATGCATGCACACACTCATGCACTCACGCAGGCACACACGCACACGCTCGAGCACACACACAAACCTGTCTGTGTTCTGTTAAACTGAGGAAGGGCAGAGAAGAAACAGCCCTTCCCTTTTAAGTCTTTTTTGTTTGTTGCTGTGTTGATTGTTTTGCACTGTTATTGTCACTACCGCTTATTTTAAATAATATTGCTCATGATACTTTGTTTTCTACTGCGGTAAAGCTATTACTTTCTGCTAAATAACAGATTTGAAAAAAGTTAAACTACAAGAGCTTGGGACTATCAGCATTTAATGAATCAAAATTGATTTATTGATATAGCCTTGTCCTGTTCAATGTTCTCTACCTACAGTGCCTTGCGAAAGAATTCGGCCCCCTTGAACTTTGCGACCTTTTGACACATTTCAGGCTCTTCAAACATAAAGATATAAAACTGTATTTTTTTGTGAAGAATCAACAACAAGTGGGACACAATCATGAAGTGGAACGACATTTATTGGATATTTCAAACTTTTTTAACAAATCAAAAACTGAAAAATTGACCGTGCAAAATTATTCAGCCCCCTTAAGTTAATACTTTGTAGCGCCACCTTTTGCTGCGATTACAGCTGTAAGTCGCTTGGGGTATGTCTCTATCAGTTTTGCACATCGAGAGACTGACATTTTTTCCCATTCCTCCTTGCAAAACAACTCGAGCTCAGTGAGGTTGGATGGAGAGCATTTGTGAACAGCAGTTTTCAGTTCTTTCCACAGATTCTCGATTGGATTCAGGTCTGGACTTTGACTTGGCCATTCTAACACCTGGATATGTTTATTATTGAACCATTCCATTGTAGATTTTGCTTTATGTTTGTCATTTGTCACTTTATCATTGTCTTGTTGGAAGACAAATCTCCGTCCCAGTCTCAGGTCTTTTGCAGACTCCATCAGGTTTTCTGCCAGAATGGTCCTGTATTTGGCTCCATCCATCTTCCCATCAATTTTAACCATCTTCCCTGTCCCCGCTGAAGAAAAGCAGGCCCAAACCATGATGCTGCCACCACCATGTTTGACAGTGGGGATGGTGTGTTCAGCTGTGTTGCTTTTACGCCAAACATAACGTTTTGCATTGTTGCCAAAAAGTTCAATTTTGGTTTCATCTGACCAGAGCACCTTCTTCCACATGTTTGGTGTGTCTCCCAGGTGGCTTGTGGCAAACTTTAAACAACACTTTTTATGGATATCTTTAAGAAATGGCTTTCTTCTTGCCACTCTTCCATAAAGGCCAGATTTGTGCAATATACGACTGATTGTTGTCCTATGGACAGAGTCTCCCACCTCAGCTGTAGATCTCTGCAGTTCATCCAGAGTGATCATGGGCCTCTTGGCTGCATCTCTGATCAGTCTTCTCCTTGTATGAGCTGAAAGTTTAGAGGGACGGCCAGGTCTTGGTAGATTTGCAGTGGTCTGATACTCCTTCCATTTCAATATTATCGCTTGCACAGTGCTCCTTGGGATGTTTAAAGCTTGGGAAATCTTTTTGTATCCAAATCCGGGTTTAAACTTCTTCACAACAGTATCTCGGACCTGCCTGGTGTGTTCCTTGTTCTTCATGATGCTCTCTGCGCTTTTAACGGACCTCTGAGACTATCACAGTGCAGGTGCATTTATACGGAGACTTGATTACACACAGGTGGATTGTATTTATCATCATTAGTCATTTAGGTCAACATTGGATCATTCAGAGATCCTCACTGAACTTCTGGAGAGAGTTTGCTGCACTGAAAGTAAAGGGGCTGAATAATTTTGCACGGCCAATTTTTCAGTTTTTGATTTGTTAAAAAAGTTTGAAATATCCAATAAATGTCGTTCCACTTCATGATTGTGTCCCACTTGTTGTTGATTCTTCACAAAAAAATACAGTTTTATATCTTTATGTTTGAAGAGCCTGAAATGTGTCAAAAGGTCGCAAAGTTCAAGGGGGCCGAATACTTTCGCAAGGCACTGTATATAGTATTATAAGTACTCGAATTCATGTTGCTAAGTAGAAAATAATACAATATAAAAATTGCTGACACCATTCAAGTCAATGAGGCTTCGGGAACGTTAAAGCCAATTATCTCAGAATCATCTTTTTACAGATGGAATTTATATAGTCAAGCTCTCGACTCTCTGTCTTGTCATGAAGCAGTCTAAACGTTGGGTCTGCACTACCACTCTACAACAGGGAGCCAGAATTTAACAGGTACAGGTGCGAGGGATTTACGTCATCACATAAAGCAGTCACCATATCACTGTTGCCATGGCTACAGCTTTCCAGCAGCTCCAGAAGGGGTGGAGGAATGACTGACAGCTGTGACAGCTGTGTAATCCCACCGGAACCTCTCTGGAAAAACACAATCTTCATTAAAGCCCAGCCGCTCAGCCTTGCCGCCCGCCACAGATCCACCAACCAGAGAGATGAATACAGGGAGAGATGGGAATGGAGTGGGAGGACTGAGTGTGGATTCGTAGAGCCAGCACTTGATTAGGATTATTATGACATATAGAAATGGAGGGAGGTTTCGGGTACAGAGGGCTCGGGCTGTCTTATTTCCGAGCCCAGATGAAGGCACAGGCGGAGGCATGGTGAAAGACGCAAGATTTGTAGTTCAAATAAATGACTAAAGGTCCAGTATTGTTTGATATCTCTAATAACCAACCAGCTGAGAGTTCAGAGGTGATGAATGGAATGGAATTGCAATGGTGATGCTCACTGGAGACATATGACAGGTACAGATGGTTTAATAGCCAGGACATTAGTGGATTTAAAAAAAAAAAGGCCTCACCCTTGTAATCAGTCGTGTTTGGGTCCATGTCTCCGTGACAAATGTCATCACAGAGGTCAGCACCAACTCATGTCATCCCTCATTATCTTGGTCTCTATGACATGCACGTACATCATCGTACTGTGTTCATCTTGGGTATTAGTCGTAGTTGCTGTTATTTCGAAATTGGTTATTGTCCAAGTTATTATTGACAATAATAGCCACTTGTATCAATGTAGAATGGACAAAACAATCAAATCAGATATCCAAAATAACAAGTTATCATTTACCATAGACAAGTGAGACAAACTGCTTATATGACAGAAGAGGGTATAGTGAGAAAACCCTGTGGCACATTCAAGAGGATTTCCTTAAAGATTCTAGAGAGGTCAAATGTGCCATGATGAATTACTGTGCCCTGTGACGCCTGGCTGCAGGTTTGCTTCATGACCTCTCATAGAGGCCTGTGTAGCGACAACACGAAGTATACCTTCTAATAAAGGTTTTTCATTGTGCCAATAGCAAATTGTTGTGGTTTCACTGGTTTGTGTGCATAATGAGTGTAAAATACAGTTGAAGTCGGAAGTTTACATACACCTTAGCCAAATATATTAAACACAGTTTTTCCACAATTCCTGACATTTAATCCTAGTAAAGATTATCTGTCTTAGGTCAGTTAGAATCACCACTTTATTTTAAGAATGTGAAATGTCAGAATAATAGTAGAGAGAATGATTTATTTCAGCTTTTATTTCTTTCATCACATTCCCAGTGGGTCAGAAGTTTACATACACTCAATTAGTATTTGGTAGCATTGCCTTTAAATTAACGTGGGTCAAACACTTCAGGTAGCCTTCCACAAGCTTCCGACAATACGTTGGGTGAATTTTGGCCCATTCCTCCTGACAGAGCTGGTGTAACTGAGTCAGGTTGTGATGGCCACTCCAATACCTTGACTTTGTTGTCCTTAAGCCATTTTGCCACAACTTTGGTAGTATGCTTGGGGTCATTGTCCATTTGGAAGATCCATTTGCGACCAAGCTTTAACTTCCTGACTGATGTCTGGAGATGTTGCTTAAATATATCTGCATAATTTTCCTTCCTCATGATGCCATCTAGTTTGTGACGTGCACCTGTCCCTCCTGCAGCAAAGCCCCCCCACAACATGATGCTGCCACCCCTGTGCTTCACGGTTGGGATGGTGTTCTTCGGCTTGCAAGCCTCCCCCTTTTTCCTCCAAACATAACGATGGACATTATGGCCAAACAGTTATTTTTTGTTTCTTCAGACCAGAGGACATTTCTCCAAAAATTACGATCTTTGTCCCCATGTGCAGTTGCAAACCGTAGTCTGGCTTTTTTATGGCGGACTTGGAGCAGTGGCTTCTTCCTTGCTGAGCGGCCTTTTAGGTTATGTTGATATAGGACTCGTTTTACTGTGGATATAGATACTTTGGTACCTGTTTCCTCCAGCATCTTCACAAGGTCCTTTGCTGTTGTTCTGGGATTGATTTGCACTTTTTCGCATCAAAGTACGTTTATCTCTAGGAGACAGAACTCGTCTCCTTTCTGAGCGGTATGACAGCTGCGTGGTCCCATGTTGTTTATACTTGCATACTATTGTTTTGCAGACAGACTTGGTACCTTCAGGCATTTGGAAATAGATTTTCCCATGATGTCAAGCAAAGAGGCCCTGAGTTTGAAGGTAGGTCTTGAAATACATCCACAAGTACACCTCTAATTGACTCAAATTATGTCAATTAGCCTATCAGAAGCTTCTAAAGCCATGACATCATTTTCTGGAATTTTCCAAGCTGTTTAAAGGCTCAGTCAACTTAGGGTATGTAAACGTCTGACCAACTGGAATTGTGATACAGTGAATTATAAGTGAAATAATCTGTCTGTAAACAATTGTTGGAAAAATGACTTGTGTCCTGCACAACGTAGATGTCCTAACTGACTTGCCAAAACTATAGTTTGTTAACAAGAAATGTGTGAAGTGGCTGAAAATGTAAAAAGAAAATAGTTTTAATGACTCCAACCTAAGTGTATGTAAACTTCAACTCTATGTGATTTCTGAGTCTAACAGGTTCCGATTCTCCAAACCGCCAAAAGATGACAAAGTTAAATTTGCAGATGGTCTGATAGCACAGTGAATGTTTTGATAGGACTGAGAGAAGCAAACAATTACTTTGCTGCTTAGGCTGTGTAATCACAATGTTATGTTATATTTCTCTAATATGAAAAATAAGAGCAAAGAAATACACCAAGATAATTGAAAATGATTATCTGATACATCATTTCAGTTCATATTAATCCCAAAGATAGTTCCCTTTCAACACTGGAATAATTGTTTTAAATGTTGGTTGAGCCCTAAGCCTCTTTTCATAACACTCTCTTATCATTCATACAGCTTTAAATGTACAACTTTTGAAGAAATCCATAAAAATCTAGTTACACCAAGTTACTGTAACAAGGTTCTGGAAATATCCGTGAAAAACAGAGAGAGAAAATAAAGGGAGAGAACAGAAAATAGCAGATCCCTCACCCTGAATCCATCACGTGTTTGTAGTGAGCTATACGTGGAGGTGTGATCTACAGACATACTCTTCCTGCATTCCTGAAACCCATGCATGAGCTATTAGCAAGGGGTTAGAGGCACAAAAGCCAGTGAACTTATCTCTCTATAGGTGTGAATGCAGAGTTGCTAGTGTACGTGTGTGCATGCGTGTGTACATGCACGTATGGTAGAGCATGTGTGTGAGCAAATGCCAGAGACCTGGTGTGAAGTGCCATGCGTGAGTCCTGGCCACATGCCCAACACCCACGTTAGCCAGGAAAGAGGGAGTGTGGAAACAGAGAGAATGGATGGATTAATAGAGGAAAAGGAGAGGAGGAGGAGGAGGAGGAGGAGGAGGAGGAGGAGGAGGTAGAAAGGCAAGGCTGCCAGCTCCCGAACACATTGACAGTTGAATGGATGGACGGATGGATGGATAGATGGATGGAGGGATTACGGAAGAGAAAAACCTCAAGAAAGAACAACAAATCAGCCATGCAGAATAGACACTGTAGATTTATAAATGAATGGATACCAGAGAATTAGAGTGAACGAGTGGAGAAGCCAGAGGAGGGATCTAGCTAGCAAGGGAGCCTGAGCAGCCCTGTGTGTTGACCAGGCCCGGTGTGCCCTGCCCTGCCCTGCCCTGCCCCGCCATGGCTCTGCTCTGCTCTGCCTGGGGCCATCTGCTGTCTTCGCTCTAATCCAAGGGATTGTCACAAGTGATTAGCCCGTGCATGTGTGAAATTGACATTAAAGATGGTAGTACCGTGGGGAAGGACCCTACAAGCCTCACATCTCAGACACCAACAGCTCTTCCTGTACAAACACCATCTTAAAAGAGCTAGATGGCCAGGGATTCCTGTCCCAGTATCACCAAGACAAGGTTAAAGAGTGGCTAAACAGAAGCCCAACTGGGTTATACTGTATATTGCAGAGCGTTTTTTAAGCATAAGGGATCTGCTAGCTATGGTCCGGTTAGAGCTACAGTAGCACTTGAGAACTGACAATTGTTGTCAGCTAACCACTTGACGGACCGTTCAGCATCCTACCTCAACACTTAAAACCAATATGCAAAGCAACACTTCAGTACTAGATACTGTGCAATTATTGTGTAATACATGTGTAATGCATGCATGTGGTTCTCACTGGTAACCATATTATCATCATATTCCAGGCGGCAGCTGAGATAGTCCTTCATTCTCATGCAATGTCTGACCCAGGAGGCTTGTGGTGTATGATTCCCCTACCATAGATTAAATCAATCTGTATTTACACATGATTACATGGAGAAGTATATTCATTCACCCTGGGATCATTGCGATAATGAAAGCAAATAGTATCTTGTGCAATATAGTTGGCCTTCATTACTTTGTATATTCATTGCATGCTACAGCCTAGCAAATAATAGATTTTCAATTACATTTCCATCACGCCATTGGTAACATGATACAAATAAGGCAAGTAAAACCAAAACCAACAGAAACGTATAAAAACGTAATCAAATACGGTACATTGCTGGGCCTATGATGAGGTATGATGCAGCCAATGTGGTAAATGAACCCACCACAGAACTAAAACTACATTTCCCACAACATTCCAATACAATGAACACACAAGTCGTGCTCATCCTGAGGTAATACAACTGAGCAGAGCTGAGGGATGGGTGGATTGAGTGATGGATGGATGGCTGGCTGGATGGATGGATGGATGGATGGATGGATGGATGGATGGATGGATGGATGAGTGGATGTATGGATGGATGGATGGATGGATGGATGGATGGATGGATGGATGAGTGGATGGATGAGTGGATGGATGGATGAGTGGATGGATGAGTGGATGGATGAGTGGATGGATGGATGGATGGATGGATGGATGGATGAGTGGATGGCTGAGTGGATGGATGGATGAGTGGATGGCTGAGTGGATGCATGGATGGATGGATGGATGGATGGATGGATGGATGGATGGATGGATGGATGGATGAGTGGATGGATGAGTGGATGGATGAGTGGATGGATGGATGGATGGTGGATGGATGGATGGATGGATGGATGGATGGATGGATGAGTGGATGGATCAGTGGATGGATGGATATTTCTCCACTTCTCCACCGTATGCCTTTATTACCATCAGCAGAGCAGAGCTGTGTGGACTAGAAACTCGTCTCACTAAAGTAAATGTCACTGCTCGCTCTCAGAGAGCCTATTCTCCTCTCAACCCACTGAAGCTGCCTTATTGCTTCCCACAGGAGATGACAGTCTGTGTTGAATGCCACTCCCAGAGTGTTTCTGCTTTGACCCAGTATGGCTGAAGTAGTTGTCAGTCAAGGCACTGGGAGGACACGACCCTATGTCCCCGTACAATGTGTCCCCCTCGTCGCCTGTCTCCCCTCCTCGTCTTTGAAGGGGCACTTGAGAAGATTAATAGGAAAGTGTAGGTTGGTCTATTCAATCATACACTCATCCCTTTAAATCGATAGAGCTTAAACAGCAGTGAAGGGATAGACTTTCATCAGAATTCTATAATATCCCACAATTTATCCTCTAAAATTACCATTAATCTGCTTACTCTCACCATACAAACACTACTATATACAAAGTAATAAATACCAGTAAATACACATTAAATACATGTATGACCTAGCAACCATCTAAATATCATATGTTGTGAGCCGTTGGAATATTGCAGAATATGGTGTAAATGTGCAAATCCTCTTAAATCACTATAAATACAGTTTTGGGGATAAAGTGTAATCTGTAATCCCGGTCTGCATCGTTATATCAGTAATGATCAGGTTTTTAGAGTAAACTCTAGATTAAAGGTAGACTCAGCGATATGACGTAGATGCAGAAAGTACATAACATGGCGGGTCTATTTCCGCAACAACTAAGAGCGTTGAAGCGCGAGGCTCAACTTCTCCGTTGTTTTGGGTCCGTGGCCACTACGCTGTGAAGCAAACCCGCGAAGCGAACCCGCGAAGCGAACCCGCGAAGCGAACGCTTGCACATGTGCAGATACTGTGTGTGACCGTGTGAGAGCGAAGTCTTGCACCTCGCTCATCACAATCTCCGTAGAGCTGCTCGTGGCAACGTAATTTCGCTGAGTCTACCTTTAAACAAACTCTTGTGCTCCCTGGCCTGCACACTGCTGCATCTACGTGGAACCGGACAACTTTAGGATACGGCTTCATTTGCTCATGCAACATATAGGTGAAGATTTACCTCCCAGTGTGGGTCAAAAGAAGAGATTTTCATCACAGTGCAAAGTATACTCCCGGGTCTCTATGAATCTCTTATCATCAAACAAGTTTCTATGTGATGAAATAACTGTAGAGTTCAAAGGTGCTGTTACGAATGTTACAACTGGGGCAAAACAGCTTGGATCTTGAAATCAACCCCAAACCACTCGTCTTGAAACGAAACTTTGAAATGTTTCACCCTCTTTTTCAAAGGCAGAAATCTGCTGACGCTGTGTGTAAGTTGTATTGCTGTTGTTGCCGCTCTCCAGAAATATAAATACACCGTGGGCTGCAGTGCTGCTGAGTGCTCAGTTTCCAATCTGGATGTGAGACCGGTCACACCCTATTGCTTCAGTTATCGCCCATTAGATGCAAACTGAAAAATGGAATATACAAGATAAACACTTGCATGCCACAATCTCCAACTCCCAAGGAAATCACCTTCATTTATTCATGGCCTAAATATGCAGCCTGTTGCTATGGGTCTTAAAGAGTGGCCAGCCAATTCTATCGCAGAAGCTGGTATGCCCCCAGGTACTATCGTAATGAGAGTCAACATGGGTCATATTAAAATGCAGTCACTAAAATGAAGCTGGGCTCCATAGGGATACATTCAATTGGGATGTTGCCAGAGATATCCCCCATGGCCACATCTCCAGACAGTATCTCTTACTGAGGCAGCTAGACGTGGGCTTGTTTCCTGCCAGAAGGCACTTGTCGATCTCTAACACTGTACATTCAGATGAAAGCACAAGGCTATTAAAAACCAGGCCTTCATGTTTTTTCAGTACTGCTGTTTTTTTTCCTGGCAGTTCATTGATTGACTGATTGATTTCTTAATTGATTTGGCCAGATAGTCCACTCTCCTGGATTCCGAGGTCTGAGTCAGATCCTGAATAGAGAGGAAGGAAGAACACCAGTCGCTCTATGGATCTTGGCCCGGGTTTGAATTACCCTGGTCTTGTGGAAGTCTGGGAGAGTGGGACATGCTGCGCTTGTTTGACCATGATAATAACCTTAGGTTATGGTATTGAGCTTCTGACCTTTTCCCGCATATGCTTTCCAGGCAGGCTGTTCACTCTAATACGTACTACACTACATGACCAAAAGTATGTGGACTGCTCGTCGAACACCTCATTCCAAAATCATGGCCATTAATATGCAGTTGGTCCCCCCATTGCTACTATAACAGCTTCCACTTTTCTGGGGAGGCTTCCCACTACATATTGGAACATTGGTGCGGGGAAAAGCTTCCAGTCAACCACAAGAGCGTTAGTGAGGTCGGGCATGGATGTTGGGCGATTAGGCCTGGCTCGCAGTCAGTGTTCCAATTCGTCCCAAAGGTGTTCAATGGGGTTGTGGTCAGAGCTTTGTACAGGCCAGTCAAGTTCTTCCACACCAATCTCAACAAAACATTTCTGTATGGACCTCGCTTTGTGCATGGGGGCCTTCGCCAAACAAGCCGTCCCCAAACTGTTGCCACAAAGTTGGATGCACAGAATAGTCTAGAGTGTCATTGTGTGCTTTAGCGTTAAGATTTCCCTTCACTGGAACTAAGGGGCCGAACCATGAAGAACAGCCACAGACCATTATTCATCCTCCACCAAACTTTACAGATGACACTATGCATTCAAGCAGGTAAAGTTCTCCTTGCACCTGCTAAACCCAGATTTGTCCGTTGGACTGCCAGAAGATGAAGCGTGATTCATCACTCCTGAGAACACGTTACCACTGCTCTGGAGTCCAATGGCGGCAACCTTTACACCACTCCAACCGACGCTTGGCATTGTGCATGTTGATCTTAGGTATGTGTGCGGCTGCTTGTCAATGGAAACCGATTTTATGAAGCTCCCGGCGAACAGTTATTGTGCTGATGTTGCTTCCAGAGACAGTTTGAATCTTGGTAGTGAGTGTTGCAACCGAGGACAGACAATTTCTACACGCTATGCGCTTCAGCTCTCGGCGGTTCAGTTCTGTGAGCTTGTGTGGCCTACCACTTCGCTGAGCCGTTGTTGCTCCTAGACATTTTCACTTCACAATAACAGCACTTACAGTTGAACGGGGAAGGAATTTGACGAACTGTCTCATTGGAAAGGTGGCATCCTATGACGGTGCCACGTTGAAAGTCACTGAGCTCTTCAGTAAGGCCATTCTATTGTCAATGTTTGTCTATGGAGATTGCATGGCTGTGTGCTCTATTGTATACATCTGTCAGCAACAGGTCTGGCTGAAATAGCCAAATCCACTGATTTGAAAGGGTGTCCACATACTTTTGTATATATAGTGTATGTTGTCATAGCAGGTGGTTGGGACTGGGAGAGCCGCTAACAGCTAGGTCGGGTGACATCCCTCACTGCTGGAGGCATCGTTAGGTGGAAATGTATTCAGTAACAATGGCCTGTCAGTGCTCTTCACACTGGCCCATATCATTGAGCGATGACATCAGTCCAGCATCATGGTTACACATACAGTAGCTACAGTATGTCCACAACACTAGAAATTGAGTAGTGGGCTACTTGGTTCATTTGTCTTTTGAGTTGCAAGGTCAACAAACATTCACAGATAGACATGCACATCTACATTTCCTTCCTAGAAACCCCCATAGTGACACAAGTGGTTGCGAGGAAGGCCAACGGTGTCGTCTGTAAGCCTATAGGCAGGACTCCATTTTGCAACCTTTGACTTGGATGTGTGAGTTAAAAATTGGTCGCACTGGTGTGAGATGCAGATTCTAGCATCTAGCTGGTCACCGCAATCAAAACATCCTATTTGTTAGGTGGCTAAAACCAGGAATTTGTTAAACTGTAAAGTGCATTATCCTCACGATTGCTGTCATAAACGTGTCTGCCCTGCAGCTGTGCCTGCCTGTTTCGCTGGCGCCGGTTGCTGTAATGAGCGAGCCTCTCACACTCTCTCTCCCCCATCGTGTGCCCCTCGTGATTGTATGACATTTCAAAATGCAATTGCGGTGAAAAAAACAACAACTTTGCAAGCAATTTGTTTTCCATATTAAAGAGAGGGTCTCAGCGTTTTCCTTCTCAACGATCATTACTGAGCTCAAAGCAGACTGTTTTACAGTCAAGATATCTGATATGGGTTTGACCTGGTCAGTCTATGTCATGGAAAGAGCAGGCGTTCCTAAGGTTTTGTACACTCGGTGTAGCTAATGTGTTTTGAGTTTCCACTTCTTCAGGTGGTGAATTATGTAATATTAGTGCACATACAGACAAAGGCAAATTAATCTCTATTGAACAAACCCAATTTTGACAGTAAAATATAACAAAAATAGCCTGATTGTCAACCCAAAATTTGTGGCAATCACTGCATATCCAAATACATTGAACTACTGCTTGGACATGTTAATGGACAGCTAATACCGCCTCGGCTGTACTGGTCTGTACTGGAGCCCTGACAGGTGTTGGCTGAAAGCAGTTAAAATCAATTAGCAGAATTAGCGATAACCATGACGTGGCTAATAGGTCTAAGGGAGGAAAACATGGTGTAAACCATGAGTTGGCCAGAGAGAGGGAGCCAGTCTGGTAAAAAGGGATTGGGATGATCAGAAGTCAGGGACAATGCCTACGTAATCTGAATAATCTGTTTCCCAATGGCAGATTAGGACCTGGAGAAGGGGAACGTTGGAGATGCATCAGGCTCTCGTGCTGGGTTGTGCTGTAACACAGAGAATGGTTCTGAACCACACTGATGAACATCTCTACTGTTTTTTAAAAATACTTATTTAACTAGGCAAGTTAGTTAAGAACAAATTCTTATTTTACAGTGATGGCCTACCCCAGCCAAACCCTCCCCTAACCCGGACGACACTGGGCTAATTCTGAGCTGCTTAATGGGACTCCCAATCTCAGCCAGCTGTGATACAGCCTGGGATTGAACCAGGGTCTGTAGTGATGCCTCTAGCACTGAGATGCAGTGCCTTAGACAACCAGGGTCTGTAGTGATGCCTCTAGCACTGAGATGCAGTGCCTTAGAGCCACTCAGGAGCCCTTTGTAATGTATTCATGCTTCCCTACAACACAGCAGGACATTTGCCAACTGCATTACTACATCATTGATTGGTGGTATTCAAATAATATTGGTGAATATTTGATATGATGTCACAAATGAAGATATCTCTTCACATTGGAAGAGTCACACCAAACACGGTTGGTTTGATGGTGTCATACCAGTACAAGCCAGGACAGTTGGAGTATCCTCATTTAAATCCCATGGTGTCAGAGTGAGAGTTCAAGCAGTGGGGTAGCGTAGTACAAAAGCCTCATTTGCTGTGGAGGTGTGTACTCCAGGTTGATCTCTGGCCTTGAATGTGACCCACAGTCACACTGTACACACACTGATAATTGCCTTGGCCTCTGATGGGCATACATGCTGGTGCAATCTTGACAGCTCCACCCTACAGACTACAGCAGTACTGCCACTTCACTAACGGAAACTAATGAAGCGCACACAGCACCAAACTGCGAAAGGAATTCCACCCACTGTGTGTGTTTCTGTGACCGTGTGTGTGTGTGTGTGTGTGTGTGTGTGTGTGTGTGTGTGTGTGTGTGTGTGTGTGTGTGTGTGTGTGTGTGTGTGTGTGTGTGTGTGTGTGTGTGTGTGTGTGTGTGTGTGTGTGTGTGTGTGTGTGTGTGTGTGTGTGTGTGTAAGTGAGCGATAGAGAGGATAGCAGTAACTGTGTGATAGAGAGCCATAAACCCTCCAAGGATCTCTTCAAGGCTTGTAACACCACTATACTTTACCATATCATCCCTCTACTCTTTCACAATCTCCTCATTTTCATCCACATCAATATAATCATCGTCATCATCATCGCCTTCATCAACCTTATTCTCAACAGGTTTTTCCTCCTCCTTCACCTCATCATCATTGCCTTCATCAACCTTATTCTCAAACGGTTGCTCCTCTTCCTTCACCTCATCATCACTGTCATCATCAACCTTATTCTCAACAGGTTGCTCCTCCTCCTTCACCTCATCATCATTGCCTTCATCAACCTTATTCTCAAACGGTTGCTCCTCTTCCTTCACCTCATCATCACTGTCATCATCAACCTTATTCTCAACAGGTTGCTCCTCTTCCTTCACCTCATCATCACTGTCATCATCAACCTTATTCTCAACAGGTTGCTCCTCCTCTTTCACCTCATCATCACTGTCATCATCAACCTTATCTTCTTCAATAACATCATTATCAAGCCTGTTGGCAGCCAGTGCTGTTTTCACTTTTGTCATTTAAATAGAACCTTCCAGAGTTCTCTGCACCTCTAAACATAGATCATATTTTCATAGAAGCCAATAAAAGCAACGTGAGCCAATTCCCTATAGTTTGAAGACAGGGCTGTCTTTCAGTAACTCATCATTATGCAAACATCACAGCAGCATTTGCCACCAGAATATTCCCTCCACTGACTGCACTCACTGAAATGTGCACAAACATAATCGTATTTTATGAAAAGAGCTGAAATGCAAAGGCATCACATTTGAGTCATTTAGCAGACACTCTTATTCAGAACGACTAACAGTAGTGAGTGCGCACCTTTTTTATACTGGTCCCCAAGTGAGAATTGAACCCACAACCCTAGCCTTGCAAGCACCGTGCTCCAACAACTGAGCCACAAGGGTGATAAAAAGTGCTTGAAATCCCAGAAATAAATTGCTCTACTGTAGGTTATCTCCAAGCTCTATAGCATCGCCAAACCAAAGAAGGAAAATACAAATAAAAAAATTGTAAAACAAATACAAACTTCTATCCTAAAATCAATAGTCTTCCTTTAGTTAGGAAGATCAGAAAACCTCCTAACAGAGGGTTACATATCACAGCACAGACCTAAAGCCATGTGGCTACAGGCAGTATGAGGAATGTGTGTGTTTGTGTGTGTGTGTGTGTGTTTGCTTTCTTGTGCTTGTGCAGGTGTGTGTGTGTGTGTAGCGTGGGAGAGAGCGGTGCAGTAGCGTGGGAGAGTGGTGTAATCGTAATGATCTACACTGGGAAAGATCTAGCCCCTGACGCTTCATTTCTTAGGGCAGGGCTGCTCCCTGGAACATCTTTCTTGAGTAAATCCCTACTCCTTTAATCTCCTTACTCAGCTACATCCTCTTTAAAGATGCAGGAGCGCGAGAGACAACGACATCCCATCGATTCAGGACTGGCACTGGGCTGAGCTGTCCAGTGGGTTGGGAAGGGGGAGGGTTATTTTCCCCTCATCTAGTCCCTTGAGGGGGAGGGAGGTGGTGGGGAAGGTGAGAAAGCAAAGGGTTAACTAACACCTCGAAGGCCAAGGAGATTTGCCCATATATATTTAAAGGCACACGTAAGTGCGCCAAGTCTCCCTGGGCATGATTATTCCTGGCTCAGATCTTCTAATTATGTTAGAGGAGCCGTACATTACTAATGCATTGCACTTGTTCATACCAGAGGTTATCAGAAAACACTCTGCAACCACCCATCCCATTTCATCTCCATGTTTGCGATCAACTCCCCATTTTCTTTTGTCTACTATTGTGCTCCAACACATATACAATCATCAAGCTATCGTGCAACCAAACACCTCAACCAATTCAGTCAAGATGGATCATGCCAGCTTTTGGTGCCAAATTCAATGTATTTACCAATAGACTTCTCGTGGATTTCTCTTATCGTTCTCTGCCTCGTTCTCCCATGTTAGCGTGCTATTCAAGACTTCTAGACTTCAGTTACAATGTGCAAACTATCAGCTTGTGAGACCAGTGCAAGGGACAGGGAAAATGAGGTAATGAGATGACGGGGGTTTTGAGGACCTTGAGACCTGCTCTAATTTTCAAAAGGTTCACAGAGAGGAAATGAGAGCAGAGAATATCGTGCCCAAGCTGAGTGTCTTGTCCACAAGCTTTTTCAATACTGAATACATAGTCACTATTGACTATTGAAAACATGCTCCTTGAAACACAATATTTTGCTTCGACTTCAATATCGCAGATTCTTTATTCTGATCGCCATTAAAGTCAAACAGTACAAAACAACAACCAATCTCTCCCTAAGTCTCTCATAGTACAATAGGAGTCCAGTACCTGTTTCCCAGAAGTACACAGACTTGGTGTCCTCTACCATCTGTGTGTTAGCCCTCCAGGTACCACAGAGCAGTAGTACTGTCACCCAGAGGAAGGTGCTTCCCCCTGTCCTTATGCTGGGGGTGCCTCCTGCACCCCTCCACCTCCACCCTAGCCCCATGGTCCTCTCCAGGGTCAACGTAAGTACACACTGTCAAAAGGTCACCGCAGGGGAAGATAGCCCAAGACTTACACAGGTCCGCAGGCAACAAAAAAAAGAATAGTGTGTGATTTGTCCCACTAGAGTAAGGGACTGGTGCTTCCTCTCCTGAAGGGCAGATTGAGAGAGTCCTCTCCTTGTCCTCTATCTCCCTCCTCTTCTCTTCTCTACTCCACTCGTCACGGGGTATTCCCAGAGGAAGGTTGTCAGTGAGAAGGGTAGAGGTCCAGGTGAACGATAGAGTCTTGCTCCTCCATGCTCTCTGGTGCTGCTGCTGTTCACTGCCGTTCCTGCCTCTGTCCTCTGGCTGTGGAGCTGTGACAGTGGCTGTGCGTCTGCAGTGGTACCTCCTCTCCTCTCCCCCCTCCTTTCCTCTCTCTCTCGCTCGCTCTCTTT
Organism: Oncorhynchus mykiss; assembly: GCF_013265735.2. Lineage (NCBI taxonomy): Eukaryota > Metazoa > Chordata > Actinopteri > Salmoniformes > Salmonidae > Oncorhynchus > Oncorhynchus mykiss. The sequence continues at coordinate 34,600,266 of NC_048566.1, forward strand.
CGCTCACTCACTCTCTCTCTCTCTCTCTCTCTGTCTCTCCATGCTCCAGCTCCGTCTCTTTTTTACACACACAGTCCCTCTC